>NC_133324.1:675819749-675904749 GCF_042186555.1 Aquarana catesbeiana | reverse complement strand
CACTAAATGTAAATAGCAGGAACGGATCTAGCTGAACACTGTGAGCAGGACGCACTGCATTAAATGTAAATAGTCTAGATAGAAGATAACAGGAACGGATCTAGCTAAACTGAATACAGTGTATATATATATATGCAACACCTGGGATGCATATATATACACAATACACTGTAAGTGCAGCTAACTGACTGACTGTTCTGCCTAATCTATCTAACTCAAATCAAATGACACTGTCTCTCTCTCTCTCTATCTCTCAGCACACCGGAACACACACTACACAGGGCCGCCGTGCAGGCGGCCTTATATAGTGTGGGGTGTGTACTAAATCCCCTGAGCCATAATTGGCCAAAGCCACCCTGGCTTTGGCCAATTACAGCTCTCTCTACTGACGGCGCTGTGATTGGCCAAGCATGCGGGTCATAGTGCATGCTTGGCCAATCATCAGCCAGCAATGCACTGCGATGCCGCAGTGAATTATGGGCCGTGACGCGCCACACGAATTTAGCGCGAACGGCCCATATCGTTCGCAGTTCGGCGAACGGGCGAACAGCCGATGTTCGAGTCGAACATGGGTTCGACTCGAACACGAAGCTCATCCCTACTACTTAGTAGACATAATGAACATCAAGCAATAAGCAATGATGAAAGGAAACCAGAAGACTCTTTTCCTTGTCAAAAGAAGTTTATTGAGTATACAATGTTATAAAGATACATAAAGTAAGTTTACAAGGATCTATAAAGTAAGCTCATTGTTTTACAGTAGGGTTTATATAGGTAAATATCATGAAATTTCAAATATTAAACATTGGGTTCACGTAAACCTAAATTAAAGATATATATCATTTCCTTAGTTACTTTTGTAGGTATTTAAATGATTTATACCTACTATACATATTGTTTACAAGTAGAGTGTATATAGGTCAAATAAATTCTGATAATGAGCTTTAATCGTAAGATGGAGAAAAGGAAAGAGAAAGAAGAAAAAGGGTTGAAAGGTAGAGGTATGGTCCACAAGGTTGTCCCGCTCGTCAGTTTATTATTCTTTTTAGTTCTCTTTGAAGCCTTAGAATGGGTGTCTCTGTAAGTCATTTAATCTGTTACCATGGCAACAGGACAGAGTCATTGAAGTTTGACAGGAACTGTTGTTTTATCCAAGGATGCCCAGAAGACTCTTTTCAAGCTAGACCATATTTATCAACTTACATTCAGTGCCTTTCTCGGCCGCACTGTTCCAATTAATATGCTGCCTATATATGCAGTACTTATAATAGGTAATTTACTGCATAATATATGTTTTTTTTACACTAATTGGTTTGTTATCTTTTCATTAAATCACTTATATTGAACTCCCTCTAAGGTACCTTAATTTTTTCATTTCATAGGGGCGCCTTCCTGTGACCTCAGCATATCGCTCTGGCTTGCGCACGCCCGGGTCGGGTGGGATGGGCGCATTGTCATACTCCTCTATGGAGATTGCTGCCTACCAACTTGCAGCTCGTACCACCTAAGAATAGCACCTATACCTGCTATACCATAACTGCCCACCTCTACACCCTGCCCTTTCTCAGTGGTTCCCTTTTTTAACTCCTTTCCACAAGCATTCAATGAAATTCTTCCAGGTAGGTGATCAATGGATCATTTAAACCTCCCATTGGATATCTAGTGACAACCCTATCATTATTTGACCCTTGTTTTCATTCTCTCAAATAACTTAGATGAACCCCTCTTTTCAACAATGCCCCTGAAGAAGGACCCTAGAAATATAAAATACCCCGAAACGCGTCAGGCTTGAAAAGAGTCTTCTGGTTTCCTTTCATCATTGCTTATTGCTTGATGTTCATTATGTCTACTAAGTAGTATTACTATGTTACTCAAGATATCCACTTTGTTTTTAATATTTGTATTTTCCAACCAAATAAAATATATATTCTTTTATTATGTACAATAGTTTCTATTCCTGTATTCTTTCTTTTTTTATGCAAGTGCCGGGAAAGTCCACCTAGGGGAATTTTTCTGTCTTGTGTTTATGTATTATTGGACGTGGCACGGCTTTCCTCCTAAACAAGTTGGTCTCCTCTCTCTGTTCAAATAAGCCCCATAAGGACCATAGGGTGAGTACATGGATTGAAAACTGGCTACAAGGTGAGTTCAGAGGGTGGTGATAAATAGGGAGTACTTGAAATGGTCAGGGGTGGGTAGTGGGTTCTCCCAGGGTTCTGTGCTGGGACCAATCCTGTTTAATTTGTTCATAAACGACCTGGAGGATGGAGTAAACAGTTTAATCTCTGTATTTGTGGATGATACTAAGCTAAGCAGGGCAAAAACTTCTCTGCAGGATGTGTAAACCTTGCAAAAAGATCTGAACAAATTAATGGGGTGGGCAACTATATGGCAAATGAGGTTCAATGTAGAAAAATGTAAAATAATGCATTTGGGTGGCAAAAATATGAATGTAATCTATACACTGGGGGGGGGGGGGAGAACCTCTGGGGGAATCTAGGATGGAAAAGGACCTGGGGGTCCTAGTAGATGATAGGCTCAGCAATGGCATGCAATTAATTCCAGGGATAAAACGATAATTCTCCCGCTCTACAAGACTCTGGGCCGGCCGCACCTCGAGTATGCTGTCCAGTTCTGGGCACCAGTCCTCAGGAAGGATGTACTGGAAATGGGGCAAGTACAAAGAATGGCAACAAAGCTAATAAAGGGTCTGGAAGATATTAGTTATGAGGAAAGGTTGCGAGCACTGAACTTATTCTCTCTGGAAAAGAGACACTTGAGAGGGGATATGATTTAAATTTACAAATACCATACTGGTGACCCCACAATAGGGATAACACTTTTTTGTGGAAGGGAGTTAGAGATGTGGCCACTCATTAAAATTAGAAGAAAAGAGGTTTAACCTTAAACTACGTAGAGGGTTCTTTACTGTAAGAGCGGCAAGGATGTGGAATTCCCTTCCACAGGTGGTGGTCTCGGGGGGGGGCATCGATAGTTTCAAGAAACTATTAGGTAAGCACCTGAATGACCACAACATACAGGGATATACAAGGTAATACTGACATATAATCACACACATAGGTTGGACTTGATGGACTTGGTTATATCCAACTTGTATGTCCTCCTACCTCTCTTCAGTAATAAAAAGCACAGAATATATTAATTTATAAAGGTCATAAGAGAGATATGATAATACAGTCAGGTACCATAGGACAATCTACCTAGTGTTTTGTGCAATTTGTATCATTGTTGTTTCGGAAGTACTCTACGGGGAAGCACAGTGGTGTACGGGGCAGCACAGTGGTGTAGTGGGTAGCACTCTCACCTAGCAGTAAGAAGGGTCGCTGGTTCGAATCCCGACCACGGCACTACCTGCCTGGAGTTTGCATGTTCTCCCTGTGTCTGCGTGGGTTTCCTCCGAGTACTCCGGTTTCCTCCCATACTCCAAAGACATGCTGGTAGGTTAATTGGATCCTGTCTAAATTGGCCCTAGTATGTATGAATGTGAGTTAGGGACCTTAGATTGTAAGCTCCTTGAGGGTGTAGGGACTGATGTAAATGTATAATGTATATGTAAAGCGCTGCGTAAATTGACGGTGCTATATAAGTACCTGGAATAAAAATAAATACTCTGGGCTCCCAAGAATTGAATTACAACCTGAAAAGCCTACTAGTAAAGTGCATTTGCAGTTTCTTGCTCCAGGTATGAGTTATAATTTATTTGTTTTTCAGTAATATTTGCAATAACATAAGAATGCAAATCCCTATTACCAATGTGACAGGCATTTTTTTGCACCTGAGCACAACAATTAAAGCTGAATTTCAGGTAAGGTTTGTATTACATAGTTACATTGGTCAGCTGGGACCAGTGTAAGTATGCATATGCCATTCACCTGGAACCAGTGGGAGATGGATAACTACTATAATGATCTCTGTTGTCTTCCAGGTTTTGTGCCAAGTGGTTGCCCTACTCCTGCATTGTGAACACAAAGGGGGAGATGTCCTAAAACAGGACCACTCAGAATCTGGTGCAGCTGTGCATGGTAGGCAATCAGTTTCTAACTTCAGCTTGTTCAATTAAACTTTGACAATAAAACCTTGAATATTGAAAGAGGCAGTTTGTGGGACTTTGAATGAGACACCCATATATAGATGTGCGCCTCCAACCCGAGAAAGGGTTAAAAACCACTGCAAAGCACCTCTGCAGAGGCGCTTTGCCGGCGGTATAGCCGCGCTGTCCCATTAATTTCAATGGGCAGGAGCGGTGAAGGAGCGGTATACACTCCACTCCGTCACTGCTCCGTCACCGCTCCGAAGATGCTGCTAGCAGGACTTTTTTTCCCGTCCTGCTAGCGCACCGCTCCAATGTAAAAGCCCTCGGGGCTTTCACACTGGAATCAAAGCAGTGGCACTTTCGGGTCTGTTTGCAGGCGCTATTATTAGCGCAATAGCGCCTGCAAACCACCCCAGTGTGAAAGGGCCCTTAGCATAAACAGTAAATAACATGACATATTTGCATAGATAGGATGTCAATCCTTACTTGGTATATAAAAAACATAGCAAAGGTGAATAGTTCCATAATAAAGATACATTGACAACAATTGATCATGTGTGAGTCATTATCAAACTTAAAGCTTTCATGACTAAGCGTATTTCTGACATTTGTTGCTTACAAATAAAATACGTATTTTTTGCTAGGAAATTAATTAGAACCCCCAAACCTTATATATATATATATATATATATATATATATATATATATATATATATATATATATATATATATATATATATATATATATATACATATATATATACATATATATATATATATATATATATATATATATATATATATATATATATATATGTTCAATCTCTTTATTTGTGGATGATACTAAGCTAAGCAGGGCAAAAACTTCTCTGCAGGATGTGGAAACCTTGCAAAAAGATCTGAACAAATTAATGGGGTGGGCAACTATATGGCAAATGAGGTTCAATGCAGAAAAATGTAAAATAATGCATTTGGGTGGCAAAAATATGAATGTAATCTATACACTGGGGGGGGAGAACCTCTGGGGGAATCTAGGATGGAAAAGGACCTGGGGGTCCTAGTAGATGATAGGCTCAGCAATGGCATGCAATGCCAAGCTGCTGCTAACAAAGCAAACAGAATATGAATTACATGAATTAAAAAAAAACTAAACAGTAAAGTTAGCTTAACTTTTTTCTATAATGTGAAAGATGATGTTACGCTGAGTAAATAGATACCTAACATGTCATGCTTTGAAATTGCACACACTCTTGGAATGGTGACAAATTACAGTACCTAAAAATCTCCATAGGCGGTGCTTTAAAAGAAAATAATGGTTAAAGTTAAAGAGGAGGCATAGTGCTAAAATTATTGCTCTTGCTCTGACGATCGCAGCAATACCTCACATGTGTGATTTGAACACTGTTTACATATGTGGGCGTGGCTTATGTGTGTGTTTTCTTTGCTGCGCGAGCTCGCGAGGACAGGGGCGCTTTAAAAAGAACAATTTTTCTTATTTATTTATTTATTTATTTGACATTGTCACTTTTAATAAATCTAAAATTTGATCACTTTTATTGCTGTCACAAGGAATGTAAACATCCCTTGTGACAGTAATAGGTGGTGACAGGTACTCTTTATGGAGAGATCGGGGGTCTAAAAGACCCCATATCCCTCCTTTGCTCTTCAAAGTATACAGATTGCCAATAAATGGAAATTCTGAATACTGTCATTTTTTTAAATGGCGCCATTGTCAGCCGAGTAAACTGGAAGTGACGTTGTGACTTTGCTTCCATGCTTACACAAAGCAGACTGGAACAAAGCCATTTCCAGCTTCCTACCAGTCTTACTCTAGCCGGCGGAAGTGGATCGGGTCTCCAGGTGGGATGGGAGGCCCGGGAAGAGCGGCGGGAGGCAGCAGGAGGGGGGGCGTCCCTACCTGCTCCTCCAGGATAACAGCCGAGCGGCTTTTAGCCGCATTGGTTGTTATCCCTGAAGAGCAGACCGCCCACTCTAAAAAACAGTACCGCAATGATGCATGCAGCTGCATGCATCATCCCGGCATAACCCCTTAAAGCCGAGGCCGCATATGTGTGTACGGTTGGCGCTAAGGGGTTAACATACAAACTAGATATAATGAACCTTATGGATGTCACCAGATTGCATAATGTAGTAAAAATGAATATATGTAATAAGTTGAAACCTTGTAGATAATCAAAACTGCATCCTGTATAGCTTGATGCGTTTCGTGGTTATGTACCACTCATCAGGAGCGGATGTTAGGCCAATCTGAAAAACATAAATATAGGTGGCATTATACTCTAGATAAAAAATAAAAAATTAAAAGAAGAAAAAATTAGGAGGAAATTAATTTACCAACCAGCAAAAACTCACATATGAAAGCGGGTTCAGCCTATTTGGGATAATGAAACAGGAGGGCTGCCAAGGATGTCTGGCCCGGGGGCTGAGGTCATAGAGATCCATGGGAAACTCGGGTGCACACAGGGCCACCCCCAACAAGTGAAAATCGGTAAAGGTGATGGATCCGAATATTGACTTCCAAGGAAATTGTCTATATTGGTGCTGCCATATGGGAGTGAAGTGTACCCAGTGCTTTCTGGAGACTATGGGGACACCATAGACTGTGGTAAGAGTAGAGAAGTGTCACCTATATGTGCAGTATATGTGACTAACAAAGTTACCAAAATCCAAAAGCAGCATGTAGTGGAAAGGAAGACTAGATTTAAATGGGACGTGAAAAGGAGAAAAGGGGTACAGTAACAAATGGTTACTTTGTGTTGTAAGATGGTGCCCTGGTCTCAATAACACAGATAACACAGAGAATAGAGCCACGTGTGCAGCTATATAGCCTGTCCCGCGCCGTGTAGAGGTGTGGTGGTAAGCCATTGACTTGCCCCTGGTACTCTTCCAGCGTCACACTGGTGGACTAATTAGCGGGAGGCATCAGCCGGCAAGCAATTGGCGCCAGAACGCCCTCCACCCAAAATCACGCCTAGATGGATGATCATGCCAGCCCAGCAGTGCCGAAGAACAATGAAAATGCTGATAGAACATTGTGTTTCTATTGTAAAGCACCAAAATAAAATATGAAGACCATACTTTGCAACCAAAATACAACCCATATATATACACATATATGGTGTTGAAAACTAATAGCCTATGGACACTATGCCTCAATCCCTATTTGACATTGAAAGAGGGGGGTTGTGGGACTTTAAATGAGGCACCCATATATAGATGTGCGCCTCCATCCCTACTTAAGAAAACCTTGAATCTGGTTTTCTTTGAAGAGCTATACCAGATTTTGCATGCTTAAGTTTTAGAAAATGCCTCCCCCCCACCAAAGGGTCAATTGCTTTGCACAGGCAGCTTTCACAGAATGCCTTTCGTCTTTCTCAATAAATGCAAAGCATTCTCTGACTGGATGAGGTGGCGATTGTGAAGTCACTGCCCTGCTTTTCCACCTAGTCCAATCAAAGAACGTCTTGCGTTCATTAAGAAAGATGCAAGGCATTCTTTGAATGGAGCCTGTGCCAACTGAGAGACCCACTGTGGATACTATGCATAAGGGCAGTCACATGGTATGGGACATGATAACTGTAGTAGCACTGACTACAGTACTGCAATTCTCAGCTTCCACAGCCTTCCCACAGGTATGCCGTATTCAGATTTGCAAACTGAACCAATGCAATAACCCAATATTTCTGATCATGTCTAGTGATGATTGGTCTGGGTCATTCTTATTCATTGCACACCTCATATCTTGTGGGTACAGCCAATAATAGTATGCTATTATGATTTGTGTGAGAAGATGAATTTGAGAACACGGGAACATCACTGTTAATAGATGCCACCAGTGTCAGACTAATTTAAATAGAAGAAGCTGAATCATTTATGTTTTTCGTTATTCTCCATTTTTCTGTATGAGAAGACTGAAAGTGTCAGGGAGAATATTTGATTTGCTCCCAGACTTAAAATCTTCCCAGGCTTTCCATCATGCCATGACTGTGAATATCACAGATTTCATTAAGTTTTTCTATATTGAATTTTACCCAGTGTTCTCTTTTTCTAGGCACTTTCCCAGGAATGGGACATGAAATGAAATTGTAGGAGAACTGTTTGTCAGCTGTGTCAGATTTCTCTGCAGCAGGATCTTAAATGTGGAATTCTAAGGTTTATACAACATCTTTCAACTGCTCTAATCCAGGGTAGGCAAAGAAAGCAATAGGCCTTCAACCATATTACTCTCTCCTGGGACTGAGAGAAATCTACGAAATTATTTCTGCATGACTGTACAAATAGAATCTACAGTAGCTCGCATTGTTGGGAGATTGAATGCTACCATGGCAATACATATTTTTAGATTTTATTTAGATGTACAGGGATTGATTTACTAAAGGAGTCATTTTCATTTTCGGCAAAGCAAACTTAACTGGATGTTTAAAGTAAACATAGGTTCACTTTACCTTGTTTAAAAATGAATCCTTAATTAAATCGCTCCAGAGTGTAAAGCAAAACAGAGCTTAGGGATGTGACGCTATGGAGGATGCCGAGTGGTTAGGTGGCTAAAAAGTTAACCATGGACCTATGCTGATATTTTACTAGAACCAGTGGCAGCCCCCCCCCCCCCCCCCAGCAGTCACAAAAATAAATAAATAAATACATTTTTTTTTTTTTTTTTTAAAAAGGCCCTTTAACCACTTGACCACTGGGCACTTAAACCCCCTTCCTAATCAGACCAATCTTCAGCTTTCGGTGCTCTCACTTTTTGAATGACAATTACTCAGTCATACAACACTGTACCCGTATGAATTTTTTTTTTCCTTTTTTTTCACACAAATGGAGCTTTCTTTTGGTGGTATTTAATCACTGTTGGGTTTTTTATTTTTTGCGCTATAAAAAAAAAAAGACTGAAAATTCGGTAAAAAAATGAATTTTTCTTTGTTTCTGTTATAAAATTTAGCAAATTAGTAATTTTTCTTCGTAAATTTTGGCCAAAATTTATACTGCTACATATCTTTGGTAAAAATAAGTACAAACTGGTGTATATTATTTGGTCTTTGTGAAAGTTATAGAGCCCAAATATCTGAAAATTGATCACACCTGAATTACTGTACTATCTAATTTCTTGAGACCCTAACATGCCAGAAAAGTACAAATAACCCCCAAATGACCCCTTTTTGGAAAGAAGACAGATGAAAGATGCATGGTGATTTTTTTTGAAGTTGTCATTTTTTTCCCACAATTCTTTGCAAAATCAAGATTTATTTTTTCTCACAAAATTGTCATATTAGCAGGTTATTTCTCACACACAGCATATGCATACCACAAATTACACCCCAAAACACATTTTGCTATTACTCTCGAGTGTGGCGTGTGAGACTTTTACACAGCCTGGCCCAACATGCACGGAGCACCTTCAGGCGTTCTGGAGCACCCAGGCCAATTCTGACATTTCTCTCCTACATGTAAAAATAATCATTTATTTGCTAGAAAATTACATAGAACCCCAAAACATTATATATGTTTTTTTTAGCAAAGACCCTAGAGAATACAATGGTGGTTGTTGGAACTTTTTATCTTGCACTGTATTTGCGCAGCAATTTTTCGAACGCTTTAAAAAAAATAAAACAGTAAAGTTAGCCCAATGTTTTTGCATAATGTGAAAGATGAGGTTACGCCAAGTAAATAGATACCTAACATGTCACCCTTCAAAATTACACACACTCGTGGAATGGCACCAAACTTCGCTACTTAAAAATCTCCATAGGCGACGCTTTAAAATTTTTTACTGGTTACATGTTTTGAGTTACAGAGGAGGTCTAGGGCCAAAATTTTTGCTCTCGCTCTAACCTTCTAATGGTTTGAACACCGTTTTCATATGTGGGCGGGACTTACGTATGCGTTCGCTTCTGCATGCGAGCACACGGACAGGGGCGCTTTAAAACATTTTTTTTATTATTGTTCATTTTACTTTATTTATTTTAGTTTGATCACTTTTATTCCAATTACAAGGAATGTAAACATCCCTTGTAATAGGAATATGGCATGACAGGTCCTCTTTACAGTGAGATATGGGGTCAATAAGACCCCACATCTCACCTCTAGGCTGGGAAGCCTGAAATAAAAAAATAAAAAAACGATCCTGGCTTCAATCGTAGTGGTGAGTCGGTAGAAGCACCAGAGGGGGGAGCGTTCCCTCTCGCCTCCCGTAAGAACGATCAAGCAGTGGAACAGCCAATATGATCATTCTTATGGTGTAGGGAATCGCCGGCTGAAAAAACTGATATCTGAATGATGCCTGTAGCTGCAGGCATCATTCAGATATCCCCCTACAAAGTCAAGGAAGTCATACGACGGCCGGCGGGTAGGAAGTGGTTAAAAATTGCAGAGTATTGCGGGGTATTGCAGAGTATTGCAGAGTATTGTGGAGTATTGCAGGGTATTGCAGAGTATTGCAGAGTATTGCGGGGTATTGCAGAGTATTGTGGAGTATTGCGGGGTATTGCAGAGTATTGCAGAGTATTGCGGAGTATTGTGGAGTACTGCAGAGTATTTGTGGGGTATTGCAGAGTATTGCGGGGTATTGCAGAGTATTGCAGGGTATTGCAGAGTATTGCAGATTACTGCGGGGTATTGCAGTGTATTGCAGAGTATTGCGGGGTATTGCAGAGTATTGCAGAGTATTGCGGGGTATTGCAGAGTATTGCAGAGTATTGTGGACTATTGCAGGGTATTGCAGAGTATTGCAGAGTATTGTGGGGTATTGCAGAGTATTGCAGAGTAGTGCAGGGTATTGCAGAGTATTGCAGGGCATTGCAGGGTATTAGAATATGGAGGGATGGCTAAGCATGGATGGATGGATGGCTGGAAGTGACTGCAATTGTCACAGAGCAGTGCTGTGGGCACTACAGATCCAGCCCACAGTGCTGCTGCTATCCGATCTCTCCCCCTCTCCTCTTACACTGTTCTGATCGGTACACAGAGGGGAGGGAGGAACCAGCGTCACAATATGACGCCGGTTTGTTTACATGTGATCGCTCAGTTTACCGTGATCCGTGATGCGGACCCGGCGGTCACGGATGTCCTTGGGTGCACGGGGGCTGGAGAGCGGAATTCTGGGAGGACATCCATGGACGCCCACCCAGAATAAGCCGACCGCGCTGTAGCCGTCTTTCGGCTATGGCCTGGTCGGCATGTGGTTAAAAAAAATAGAAACAAATGTCCTTTAAGTAGACTGTGTTTGGGAGCCAGACACAGTGCACTATGGGAAGCGCCAAGTCTATGCAATCACGAGACTGCAGACGAGGCGCTTCCTTTGCAGGGTTTTGAATGGGCGCAGTCCATCGCGCCGGACAACTTCCGCCCGCCTGTAGTATGCTTTGTTCTCTGTGTAAGACGTCACTTCTGGTTTTTCCATACTTGCCAACAGTCCCGAATCCTGATTTTTCCGGGACAATCCCGATTTTGGGATCATTGTCCTGATCAGAGCTCGTCCTGACTAAATTCCCAGGATTTTGCTTTTTGTTCCGGAAAAAATCGGGAATGTTTTAGCAAAAACGGCTGGTGGCTACAAAAAGATGGCCACCGTCTTGCGGACTAATCCCCTTGTGTTCAGTGGAGGGGGGAGGCCCCTCCCTTCTCCACTGAACGCTTGGAGAATGCCGGGAACTGACTAGCTGCCGCTGAAGGGGACAGACGAAGCATGAAGGTGGGGCTCCGCTGCCGGGGACACATGAGAGGAGGACTCTGAGGACGCTGAGTGCACCTGATGTAAGGAGGGACTCTGCTGGGGGCACCTGATGTAAAGAAGGACTCTGCTGGGGGGCACTTGATGTAAGGACAGACTTCGCTGGGGGCACCTGATGGTATCTGGTGGCAGACGACATGGCAGGTGACACGCTCAGGGCTCCCGCTGATTCTGCATTATGGTGAGTTGAGAGATTTCATTTTATATTACAATGTAATAATAGAAATAACGTGCTTCAATCATCCTGTCACCATAACAACCATGGTGACTGGATGATTGAAGTGCTAACACCAGGTGTTTGGAGTATCTTTATCTGCTGATTGGTAAACTTTCTGGAATACACATATTTCTACAGTTGTATAGGAACTGGGCCTGCTGTCCCTCCATCTCTCTCTCCCTCTCTCCCTCCCTCTCCCTCCATCCCTCATTAATCTCAGACTTTAACCACACCCCCTTAGAGCCATGCCCCTTTAAGCCACACCCACTAATATGCTGAACCCATGCCAATTTTACGCTATGCCACGCCTACAAATGAATGCACCACCCCCTAATTATAATTAGGGTGTGGCTTATGAGAAGTGGACGGGGTCAAAAGGGTAGGGCAGGGTCTGGCGCCCCCATCCTAAAACTTCACCAGCCGCCACTGACCAGAACAATCACTGTTTGGATAAGATAGCGTACAAAATATATTTGAAATGGTTGGGGTGTGACCTAAAGTTTGATGGAAAAGGAGGCACTAATCCCAAAGACAAAAATCTCTTAGTTACACTTGTACACGGATGTTAAATGCAGAAGAAATGTCCGCTAAGAAGCAAAAGGCTTTAGATTTTGTTTCATGAGGTTTAGATCAGTGTAACAACATCAACTTTGAGAACCACAACAAACAACAAAACAACAAAATACAGAGACACACAGCAAATATAGTAAACCTGATTGACTGCAGTACTTTTAAGTTACTGTAGATTGCAGCAGATATATTAAACCCTTTTGGGTGTATTTAAAAAAAAAAAAGAAGAGCTATTCAATCTATTAAACTGCATGTATATTTGTGCTGTGTAAATGGGGCAAAAATGTATGTTATTAAAGAGTTACTAACACCAGGAGCCTGCATTCACTATATCTGGTCTCCCACAGTACGCAATTATTTTAGTAAATATAAACTGCTAAATACCCTTTCTCATCAGCAGTTTATAGCAGTCTTGTGACTTCTATCAGTGTCCAGCAGAGCCCTGGTTACAGCTTGTAGGAGGAGTTTTCATTCTCCTCTGACTGTCCTATGAGGCTGCAGGACCCCTGACCCTCTGTCTGGACAGTGCTGATTGGCACTGTGCTGATCACATCAACCCTCTCAAAAAAAAAAACTCTCTAGCGATACACACCAAACTGAGCATTTGCAAAGTGCCTCTAAGGCTCTGTTCTATCAGGAGATGGATTAGGGACTGTGGAAGAAGGGGAGGATCAGAGGAGACAGGATCAAACAGCCTTTTTACACAATGTACAGGATCAACCCATTCGGTTCCACAGTTAGTATAACAAGCATGCTTTACTGCATATACAGTTTGGTTTTACTGTTGTGGGATTAGTAACACTTTAAGCTATTTTCTCTCCAGGTCAAATGTTTTTCATTCATACAGAGTGAATCAGAAATATACTGCATTATGGCCATTGGATAATCATAGTAAATATTTATTTCCTATGATAATCAGCTCCATCTAGTGGCAATAATGCAGTATTTTCTGATTCCCTTATTTCTGTATGAATGAAAATCATTCAACCTGGAGAGAAAAAAAACTCTATGGTTACAATGTGTCCCTGTTTCCTGGGAACAGTCCTCATTTTGAGGTGTCTGTAACGGAAAACATGATTCCCAAGCTGTGTGAATGGCTGGTCCTATAATCCTAAATATGCATAGCAAGTGTAGTCTTAGCCCCTTCCACTGGGTTCACCCCTTCACTAGAGGCACTGCTGCCCTCTCTATGGGCAAGGCTTGTTGTGACAACTCTATCCTCCAGCTTCCAGGCCACTGCAATATATCATGATGAAGGATGCAAAGTGAGGGTATTGGGGCTGGAGGTGTAGTAGCATCAGAGGACAGCTTTGGGAACTCAGTGAGCGGTAGAGGCGCTCTGGAAAAGTCCCATCTGGTGCCGAAGGGACACTGGCTAGGTAATATGGAAGGCTGTAGAGAGCTGGCGCTGACCTGCTGCCCTTCCTAGCATGCCTTACATGCCAGAGCATGCTGGGAGTGGTAGTACATTGGGCTGATGGGACATTCAGGTGTTCTGCAGCCAGTGAGGACTACAAGTCCTAGCATGCCTATGGAGGAGGTCCTAGCAGGAATGAATAAAGGCACAATCCTACCTCTCTTTCAATGACACAGTAGGGTGGGGTGAAATGCTTTGGGGAGTGGCTCTGGGTAAAACTGGCTGAGGCTGCTTTCACCCGTTTGCTAATGGCTTTTCTAGGTGTGGGGTGTTTGGGACCTTTCTCTGTGCCTGTACGTACTCATAGGATATGAGGAGTTAGACAGACTCCTGCCCAGCCAGGACCCATTGTAGGAAACACCAGATGGACTTACAGGAACTTGAGCAGAGACCAAGTTTTATAGGGTTACATGTTAGGGGACACGGTTGCACAGGAACAAGGAGATGCTGAAGCAACCATAGCAAGGACAAAGATGTGAACCAATACAGGTAAGGGAAGAGGCCTTGGCCCTGTCTCCCTTTTCAATTATGCAGACTGCCATAAGGGAGCTAATCTAGAACATGGCATCCATGAGACAAGAAGTGTTTACATTTAAGCAAGAGCTGCCCCCCCCCCCTAAGTGGAAGGACCCGGATGAAGACCAAAAGTGCTGGCGGTGGGGCATTTAGCCAGGAACTGTGGCCAGTCTGAAAACCAGAGTACCTCCATTGAACTAGGGGCTCCCGGGCTGAGGAATGATCCCTGGGAATGGCAACACAAGGTCACATTAGGCCAAGTCCAGTCATCAATCCTCTAGTAAATGATCAAGTGGTCCCCTGCTTGATTGACACTGGGTCTGAAGTCACTGTCATGGAGTTCTATGCCCAGCGGTTCGGGACTAGGGAACAGTTGGACCCCTCCTGGCTGTCCCTGAAAGTGGCCAAAAACCTGCCTATCATGTTGGAAGGAGTCACCTGGGTGAAGGTACAGATAGACGTCCAGGTGGTGGAACATGCAGAGGTTGTGATGATCTGCATTCCAGTAAGTATGGCAGTACTTATTGTCCTGTGCACTAATGTTCTGAAGGAGCTGGAATTACCTCATTTGCTGGCCAAGACTGAACAAGCAGGTAGGTGTGCATGGGGCTGTGGCTTACAGGCTATGTGGTTCATTGTGATTCAAGCCTTTGAGGCCTATCAGCGAGCAGCCAGACAAAAGGCAGGATGGGTGGGGGTTGTCCAGACGCCCCCCAAACAAAAACCCATTAGGGCTCACAGAAGCTGCAAGGAGCCACCGTAATAGTGGAGCCCCGCAAAGACCTGGGGGTACTGGGGAAGTGGTTGGCAGTCCGCACCTTGTTCAGAGTCCACAGGGGTGATAGTCCATCTTATCAACTTGGGAACCTCCCCTCTCCCACTCCCAAATCACACCTCCATTGCAGACCTCTATGTGATACTGGATCACTGCATCTCTGTGGCCCAACCAGGAGTGGAAGCAGACTATGCCTCATTACTAGGGATGAGCCGAACACCCCCCGGTTCGGTTCGCACCAGAACCTGTGAACGGACTGAAAATTCGCACAAACGTTAGAACCCCATTGAAGTCTATGGGACTCGAACGATCAAAATCAAAAAAGTGCTAATTTTAAAGGCTAATTTGCATGGTATTGTCCTAAGAAGGGTTTGGGGACCCGGGTCCTGCCCCAGGGGACATGGATCAATGCAAAAAAAAGTTTTAAAAACAGACGTTTTTTTGGGAGTTTTAAAAACGGCCGGGAGCAGTAATTTTAATGATGCTTAAAGTGAAAAAAAAAGTGAAATATTCTTTTAAATATCTTACGGGGGGGGGGGGGGTTGTCTATTGTATGCCTGTAAAGTGGTGCGTGTTTCCCGTGCTTAGAACAGTCCCTGCACAAAATGACATTTTTAAAGTGATAAAAGTCATTTAAAACTGCTTACGGCTTTAATGTAATGCCCGATCCCGGTAATATGGATGAAAATCAGTGAGACAAACGGCATGGGTACCCCAGTCCATTACTAGGCCCTTTGGGTCTTGTATGGAGATTAAGGGGAACCCCGCACCTGAATTAAAAAAAGGAAAGGCGTGGGGCCCCAGGCCCTCTGAACAGCAGTATATAGGCGGTGCAAACAAGACAGGGACTGTAGGTTTGTTGTTAAGTACAATCTGTTTGTAATTTTGAACTGGTACATTTTTAAAGTGTAGCTCCAGCCAAAAAATCTATTTTTAAGCTTTTTGGAAAACATAGGGAAGGGTTATCACCCCTGTGACATTTGTTTTGCTGTCTGTGCACCTCTTCAGAAGATTTTACCTCACTTTCTGTCCCAATGACAAATGTTTTTTGACAATTTGGGGTTTTTAGTGAAACAAGGATTGGTGATAAAGCTTCAGTGGAGAGGAGACACGTTTTTCCCATATTAACTCTTACAGGAGAGAATTTCCCTTCCTAGCGGTAGATTTCATCTCACTTCCTGTTGTCTCCTTCCGTTTGCAAGTAGGAGTCGTTTGTAAGTTGGATGTTTGAAAGTAGGGGTCTGCCCTATATACGCTGCAGAAATTGCAGCCTTAGGTGTTGGTGTTGCCACAACACTGTAAGCCCTCACAGTTACTCTTGGTGGGCGTGGGAACGGGCTCTGCTGTGAAATATTAGATGAAGAATTGTAATTACATGCCCCTGTTGAACAGGGTCAGAAAAATTGGGCCTTTGGTGGTGGTTCTGGTGCCACAACACTGTAAATCCTCACAGTTACCCTTGGTGGGCGCAGAAACGGGCCCTGCTGTGAAAGAAATATTAGATCAAGAATTGTAATTACATGCACCTGTTGAACAGGGGCATAAAAATTGGGCCTTTGGTGGTGGTGGTGCTGGTGCCACAACACTGTAAGTCCTCACAGTTACTAAGGTCACTAAGGGTGACATGATCCGCAGCCACCTCCTCCCAGCCACGTACAAGTCCATGGGTTTCTTGGGACTGTAAATGATCCCCTAAAGACTGCTGCTGATGCTGAGCGCCAGGCTCCACCTCCATGCTGACACAATCCTCCTCTTCCTCCTCCTCCTCTTCCTGTGTGATTGGCAGGCATGCAGGAACACTGTCTGGATAAAGGGGGCCTTGAGAGCTAAGGAAGTCCTCCCCTTCCTGCCTCTGTTCTGCCTCAAGACTCAGTAACCCAGAGGATTTTCGGTGGGAAAGGTGTCCAAGTCAGATCTTGCCCCTAGGTATTCCTGCGCCATGTAAATCAGACGCTGGCGATGGTTGCTGGAACCGATCATACCTTCAGGCTGCGGACTAAAAAATTGTCTGAACGCATTGGTCAGATGGCCACCTTTTCCACTGCTCCTTCTTTGACTGACCAAAGCCTCAGCAACACGTTGTCCAGCAACAGGAGTTTGTAACCTCCCAGTCTCTGGGAACGCGTTGCACAGACCTTTCTGCAAGGCCTCCCGAAGATGTTTCATCCTCTGCTCCCTCTGCGATGGCAAGATAAGGTCCGCAACCTTACTCTTGTAACGTGGATCAAGGAGGGTTGCCAGCCAGTAACGATCCCTCTCCTTGATACCACGAATACGAGGATCCTTCTGCAGGCTTTGCAGGATCAGGGAGGCCATGCAGCGTAGGTTTGCTGAGGCATTCGGTCCGGAGTCCTCTGGGTCACTAAGGTCCACATGATCTGCAGCCACCTCCTCCCAGCCACGTACAAGTCCATGGGTTTCTTGGGACTGTAAATGATCCCTTAAAGACTGCTGCTGATGCTGAGTGCCAGGCTCCACCTCCATGCTGACACAATCCTCCTCTTCCTCCTCCTCCTCCTCCTCTTCCTGTGTGATTGGCAGGCACGCAGGAACACTGTCTGGATAAAGGGGGCCTTGAGAGCTAAGGAAGTCCTCCTCTTCCTGCCTCAAGTGCCCTGTCCATTATTCCACACAGCGTGTGCTCCAACAAGTGGACATGGGGGACAGTGTCACTGATGCATGCACTGTCACTGCTCACCATCCTCGTGGTCTCCTCAAATGGTGACAGGACAGTGCATGCATCCCTGATCATGGCCACCTGAGTTCCACCTGGTGGGCATGTCACAGATTAGGCAGTTCTTGGGCAGGTTAAATTCCTTTTGGAGGTCAGCCAGCTGAGCACTGGCATTATATGACCTGTGGAAATGCACACACACTTTCCTGGCCTGCCTCAGGACATCCTGTAAGCCCGGGTACCTGCCCAAGAACCGCTGCACCACCAAGTTAAGGACGTGAGCCAAACAGGGCACATGGGTCAATTGTCCCTGTCGGAGGGCGGAGAGGAGGTTGGTGCCATTGTCGCAAACCACCATACCTGCCTTAAGCTAGCGTGGCATCAACCACCTCTGAACCTGCCCCTGCAGAGCTGACAGAATCTTTGCTCCAGTGTGGCTCCTGTCCACCAAACACACCAGCTCAAGCACCGCATGGCATCTTTTGGCCTGCGTGCTTGCGTAGCCCCTTGAATGCCTACGGAGCACCGCTGGTTCCGAAGTCAAATCAGCACAGGAAGAGGCCATGGAAGAAGAAGAGGAGGGGGTGGAGGAGAGAGGTGTGGCAGAATCACCACTAGTAGTATTTTGGAGGCGTGGTGGCAGAACAACCCCCAACACTACTGCACCTTGTCCTGCATCCTTCCCAGCTGCCAGAAGAGTCACCCAGTGCGCGGTGAAAGATGGGTAACATCCCTATCCATGCCTGCTGGACCATGAGTCAGTGGTAATATGCACCATACCGCTGACCGCCCTGTCCAGCGAAGCCAAGACATTGCCTTCCACATGCCAGTAGAGAGCTGGAATCGCCTTCCGTGAGAAAAAGTGGCGTTTGGGAACCTGCCACTGAGGAACCACACATTCCACAAACTCACGGAAGGGGGCTGAGTCTACCAACTGTAAAGGCAGCAGTTGAAGTGCTAGCAATTTAGCCAAGCTAGCATTCAACCGCTGGGCATGTGGATGGCTGGGAGCGAACTTCTTTTGGCGGTGCAGCAGCTGGGGCAGGGAAATTTGCCTGGTACAAGCTGACATCGGTGTACAGATTGCCCCCAAGTACTTGGCTGTGACACACCTAATTCTACACCTTCATTCCTCTCAGTGCAGGTCTCAGAGAGGACTGAAGGTATAGTGGGGTTGGAGATCCCAGCTGATGAGGTCCTCTTTGTTCTTTGGTGTGGGTCTTTTAGGTACGTTGCCAACGAACTGCATGGCAGGTCAACATATGTCTGGTCAAGCATGTGGTGTCCAAGTGGGAGATGTTTTGGCCACGAGAGATACGCTTGAGACATATGTTGCAAATAGCAGCGGTGGGATCTGATGCACTCGTCTCAAAAAAGGCCCACACCAAAGAACTTTTGGAATAACGCGCAGAGACAGCAGCGCCCTGCACATGCGGAGCTCTGTGGTGTGATGCAGTCGGTGGGCTGCCCTTAAGCTGGCCCCTGGAGGGCATCCTGCCTCATTGGTGATGTGCCTCCTCCTCCTCTCTCCTATCAGGCACCCACGTGGAGTCAGTGACCTCATCATCCCCTCCCTCCTCATCACTGGAGCAAAGCTGGCAGTATGCTGCAGCAGGGGGAACATGACTGCCAGATTGTGTCCTTCTTGGGCACCCCCTCTCTCTGGGCTCACGTTACTGCCTTCCTCTAGCTGGGTACCATCATCGGAGCCTTCAAAACGCTGGGCATCCTCCTGGAGCATGTACCCAACACTGTGGTCAAACAGTTCGGGGGACTCTTCAGGAGGACATGGTGGGGCTAGGGAAAGAGTGACTGATGCCATTGAGCCGAAGGAAGAGGCCGCGTTGGCAGCTGCTTTGCCAGACAAAGTACCCTGAGCCTGGGTGAGAGAGGATGAGGAGGATGAGGACGGCTTGGTCGTCCACTCTACCAAGTCTTCCGAAAAATGGGACAAACGTGTCCCACGGCCACGTGCTGATGAGGATGCACCGTCTCCACGACCAGCACTGTTGCCTCTAGACACAGAGCCTGCTTGCCCTCTTTTATTGGCTTGTGACTGTCTGCCTCTCCTTGCTGGCCTTCCAGACATACTAATGGCCTGCAGTGAGATGTAGCTGCACAAAGCTGGGATGTATATATATATATATATATATATATATATATTGATACTGCAGCTAGCAGAATCAACTGCCTGCCTGTAGTATTATTAGTATGAGAACACCAGCAATTGTCTTCAGATAGCTTTAGGTGCACACTGTGCAGAGGACGCAGTACACTAACTGTAAATACTGTAACTGCCTGCCTGTGGTATTAATAGGAGCAGAACATCACTAATTTTCTTCAGGTAGCTTTAGTTGCACACTGTGCAGAGGACACAGTGCACTAACTGTAGATACTGTAGCTGCCTGCCTGTGGTATTAATAGGAGCAGAACAACAGCAATTGTCTCCAGGTAGCTTTAGGTGCACACTGTGCAGAGGACGCACTACATTAACTGTAAATGCTGTAGCTGCCTGCCTGTGGTATTAATAGGATCAGAAGAACACCACTAATTTTCTTCAGGTAGCTTTAGGTGCACACTGTGCAGAGGACGCACTACACTAATGCCCTGTACACACGGTCGGACTTTGTTCGGACATTCCGACAACAAAATCCTAAGATTTTTTCCGACGGATGTTGGCTCAAACTTGTTTTGCGTACACACGGTCGCACAAAGTTGTCGCAATTTCCGATCGCCAACAACGCGGTGACGTCAACCACGTACGACGAGACTAGAAAAGGCCAGTTCAGAACCAAGTGTGGCACCCTTTGGGCTCCTTTTGCTAATCTCGTGTTAGTAAAAGTTTGGTGAGAGACGATTCGCGCTTTTTCAGACTCGTGGCTTTCAGATCATTTTCTGCGGTTCAGTTTGTGCTTGTGGGTTTGTATCTGCCCTTCAGTGCGTGCAAGCAAGTTCCGCGTGACTTATAGTCATTGTGTTCTTGTTCGTTCGTTACTGTTTTTCAGGTCGCTCGTCACAGGCCTTGCTGTTCTTCAGTGCGTTCTGTTACTTCGTTCTGAGCAGCCGACCGTTTTCTAGCCATGTTGCTTATACATACTCCTCGTAGAGTTCGTGCTGTGCGGGGGCTTGGTGTTGGGGTCCTGACCTTGACACAAGTCCAGTCCATGAACAGGGTGGGGAGGAGTTCATGGACCAAAAATTGGTTGCTTCAGCGTGACCACTTCTCTCATATGCCTTTGCTCCGTGAGATCCGTGAGAATAATCCTGATGATTTCAGGAACTTTCTCAGGATGACGGCCCCGTATTTCACTGTCTGCTGGCTTTGCTGACCCCCTATATCAGCAGGCAGGATACCTGCATGAGGCAAGCCATCACTGCAGAGCAGAGGTTGGTCGCTACCCTGCGGTACTTGGCGACAGGGAGAAGCCTGCAGGACCTCAAGTTCTCAACAGGCCTCCTCCCCCAGGCTCTGGGTATCATTATCCCAGAGACCTGTTCAGCCATCATCCAGGTCCTGCAGAAGGAGTATATGAAGGTAAGATTTTTAGCCTTTAATATCACATTTTATTGTATTGAATGTTTGATAATATATTGTATTTCTTTCCTCATTCCCTAATTACCATGATTGTAATATGCTGTGAATGTCCCCTTTGTTCTCATGCATGCTGGATTTTTCTGTAATTATTTTTTTAGTCCTTCATTTATTTGCCTTCAATAACCTCCCCAGCATGCTCTCCTGCCCTATATTCACCTCATTTAGTTACTTAACAATCTATTTTGTCAGCTCCATAGTAGTGCTTTACCCCAAACACCCCCTAAAATGTTTTTAAATGTGATTTGTGCTTTAAATTCAGGCAGAGTGCCAGAGGCATTTTTTTTGTGGTGTCCCCAAATCATTTTTAGTAACCCTCCCTCCCCCCAACTGCTAAGTCAGCTGATCCCAATTCTCTATCTATCCTCAATCATCTATCTGCTGACTTTGCCAAACCCATACACACTATACCCATCTCTTTTGTGGTCAGATGTATGGATGAATTCCCCAAAGCATGTATTGTAAGGGCCTGCCTGTATACTTTCAAATGGTACTGTTTAACCACTTGAGCCCCGGACCATTATGCTGCCTAAGGACCAGAGGTCTTTTTCCAATTTGGCACTGCGTCGCTTTAACTGCTAATTGCGCGGTTATGCAATGCTGTACCCAAACGAAATTTGCGTCCTTTTCTTCCCACAAATAGAGCTTTCTTTTGATGGTATTTGATCACTTCTGCAGTTTTTATTTTTTGCGCTATAAACGGAAAAAGACCGAAAATTTTGAAAAAAAATGATATTTTCTACTTTTTGTTATAAAAAAAATCCAATAAACTCAATTTTAGTCATACATTTAGGCCAAAATGTATTCGGCCACATGTCTTTGGTAAAAAAAATGTCAATAAGCGTATATTTATTGGTTTGCGCAAAAGTTATAGCGTCTACAAACTAGGGTACATTTTCTGGAATTTACACAGCTTTTAGTTTATGACTGCCTATGTCATTTCTTGAGGTGCTAAAATGGCAGGGCAGTACAAAACCCCCCCAAATGACCCCATTTTGGAAAGTAGACACCCCAAGGAAATTGCTGATAGGCATGTTGAACCCATTGAATATTTATTTTTTTTGTCCCAAGTGATTGAATAATGACAAAAAAAAAAAAAAAAAAAAATATTTACAAAAAGTTGTCACTAAATGATATATTGCTCACACAGGCCATGGGCCTATGTGGAATTGCACCCCAAAATATATTCAGCTACTTCTCCTGAGTACGGGGATACCACATGTGTGGGACTTTTTGGGAGCCTAGCCGCGTATGGGACCCCGAAAACCAATCACCGCCTTCAGGATTTCTAATGCCGCGTACACACGGTCGGACTTTCCGGCATACTTGGTCCGGCGGACCAGAGTGTGCCGGACAATCCGCCCGTG
The DNA here is from genome assembly GCF_042186555.1 of Aquarana catesbeiana. Taxonomy (NCBI): domain Eukaryota; kingdom Metazoa; phylum Chordata; class Amphibia; order Anura; family Ranidae; genus Aquarana; species Aquarana catesbeiana. Next base: position 675,881,817 of record NC_133324.1, on the reverse strand, counting down.
TGTGGGCGGCGGCGGACTTTTCCGGCGGACTTCTTCCCAAAAGCCCGCCGGACCTAGATTTTAAACATGTTTGAAATCTTTCCGTCGGACTCAGTTTCGGGCGGAAAGTCCGCTCGTGTGTGTGCTGGTCCGACGGAAAGCCCGCTCGTGTGTAGGCTGGTCCGACGGACCAAATGCGACACGAGGGGATGGTATTGCATCTCGCGCTCGCTGCAATAGGAAAAACAAATCTTCCTATTGCGGCGAGCGCGGGGCATACCAGGCCCTTAGGTCTGGTATGGATTATAAAGGGGAACCCCGCTACGCCGAAAAAACGGCGTGGGGTCCCCCTAAAATCCATACCAGACCCCGATCCGAGCACGCAGCCTGGCCGGTCAGGAAAGGGGGTGGGGACGAGCGAGCGCCCCCCCCCCCTCCTGAACCGTACCAGGCCGCATGCCCTCAACATGGGGGGTGGGTGCTTTGGGGGAGGGGGGCGCCCTGCGCCCCCCCCCCCAAAGCACCTTGTCCCCATGTTGATGAGGACAAGGGCCTCTTCCCGACAACCCTGGCAGTTGGTTGTCGGGGTCTGCGGGCGGGGGCTTATCGGAATCTGGGAGCCCCCTTTAATAAGGGGGCCCCCAGATCCCGGCCCCCCACCCTATGTAAATGAGTATGGGGTACATGGTACCCCTACCCATTTACCTAGGAAAAAAGTGTAAGTAATAAAACACACTACACAGGTTTTTAAAATATTTTATTAAACAGCTCCGGGGGGGGATCTTCCTCCGGCTTCGGGGGTCTTCTTCCGGCTTCGGGGGTCCCTCCGCTTCATCTTCTCCCGGCGTCCGGTTGGTTCTTCTCCGCTCTCCGGCCTCTTCTCCCGGTGTCGCAGGTCTTCGGCCGGCCCCTCCGCTCTCTTCATGTAGCTCTATTGCGAGCGGAGGTCCGGACTTCTGGGCTTCTTGGCTTCTTGGCTTCTCTTCTCTTCTCTTCCCCCAGATGTTGACACGACGCTCTCTCCGGCTGGACTGGTCTCTGAGGGCTGCGTTGTGACTTATATAGGCGGAGACCCCGCCCCCATATGATGTCACAGTCCCTGGGCATGCTGGGACTGTGACGTTTTAGGGGGCGTGGTCGACCACGCCCCCTAAAACGTCACAGTCCCAGCATGCCCAGGGACTGTGACATCATATGGGGGCGGGGTCTCCGCCTATATAAGTCACAACGCAGCCCTCAGAGACCAGTCCAGCCGGAGAGAGCGTCGTGTCAACATCTGGGGGAAGAGAAGAGAAGAGAAGCCAAGAAGCCAAGAAGCCCAGAAGTCCGGACCTCCGCTCGCAATAGAGCTACATGAAGAGAGCGGAGGGGCCGGCCGAAGACCTGCGACACCGGGAGAAGAGGCCGGAGAGCGGAGAAGAACCAACCGGACGCCGGGAGAAGATGAAGCGGAGGGACCCCCGAAGCCGGAAGAAGACCCCCGAAGCCGGAGGAAGATCCCCCCCCGGAGCTGTTTAATAAAATATTTTAAAAACCTGTGTAGTGTGTTTTATTACTTACACTTTTTTCCTAGGTAAATGGGTAGGGGTACCATGTACCCCATACTCATTTACATAGGGTGGGGGGCCGGGATCTGGGGGCCCCCTTATTAAAGGGGGCTCCCAGATTCCGATAAGCCCCCGCCCGCAGACCCCGACAACCAACGGCCAGGGTTGTCGGGAAGAGGCCCTTGTCCTCATCAACATGGGGACAAGGTGCTTTGGGGGGGGGGCGCAGGGCGCCCCCCTCCCCCAAAGCACCCACCCCCCATGTTGAGGGCATGCGGCCTGGTACGGTTCAGGAGGGGGGGGGGCGCTCGCTCGTCCCCACCCCCTTTCCTGACCGGCCAGGCTGCGTGCTCGGATCGGGGTCTGGTATGGATTTTAGGGGGACCCCACGCCGTTTTTTCGGCGTAGCGGGGTTCCCCTTTATAATCCATACCAGACCTAAGGGCCTGGTATGCCCCGCGACGGGGCTAGCAAGGTGTCAATCTCGCCGATAAAAGCGGCAAGATTGACATCCTTCTCTAGTCCCGTCGCACCTGAGTCACGTTCAAAATGAACGGACTTGTCCGTGTGTGGGCAAGTCCGTTCATTCTGAAAGTCCGCCGGAACTCCGGCGAAAGTCCGTCGGAAAGACGGGCGGACTTAGCCCGCCGGAAAATCCCGGCGTGTGTGGGCAAGTCCGTTCGTTTTAAAGTCCGGCGCACCTGGCGGACAAAGTCCGTCGGAAAGTGTGCCGGACCAAGTAGGATAGAAAGTCCGCTCGTGTGTACGCGGCATAAGGGTGTAACTTTTTGATTTCACTCTTCACTGCCTATCACAGTTTCGGAGGCCATGGAATGCCCAGGTGGCACAACCCCCCCCCCAAATGACCCCATTTTGGAAAGTAGACACCCCAAGCTATTTGCTGAGAGGCATATTGAGTCCATGGAATATTTTATATTTTGACACAAGTTGCGGGAAAGTGACACTTTTTTTTTTTTTTTTTTTTTTTTTTGCACAAAGTTGTCACTAAATGATATATTGCTCACACAGGCCATGGGCCTATGTGGAATTGCACCCCAAAATACATTTAGCTGCTTCTCCTGAGTATGGGGATACCACATGTGTGGGACTTTTTGGGAGCCTAGCCGCGTACGGGGCCCCGAAAACCAATCACCGCCTTCAGCGTTTTTAAGGGCGTGAATTTTTGATTTTACTCTTCACTGCCTAACACCGTTTCGGAGGCCATGGAATGCCCAGGTGGCACAAACCCCCCCCAAATGACCCCATTTTGGAAAGTAGACACCCCAAGCTATTTGCTGAGAGGCATGGTGAGTATTTTGCAGCTCTCATTTGTTTTTGAAAATGAAGAAAGACAAGAAAAAACTTTTTTTTTTTTTCTTTTTTCAAATTTCAAAACTTTGTGACAAAAAGTGAGGTCTGCAAAATACTCACTATACCTCTCAGCAAATAGCTTGGGGTGTCTACTTTCCAAAATGGGGTCATTTGGGGGGGTTTTGTGCCACCTGGGCATTCCATGGCCTCCGAAACTGTGATAGGCAGTGAAGAGTGAAATCAAAAATTCACGCCCCTTAGAAAGCCTGAAGGCGGTGCTTGGTTTTCGGGGTCCCGTACACGGCTAGGCTCCCAAAAAGTCTCACACATGTGGTATCCCCGTACTCAGGAGAAGCAGCAGAATGTATTTTGGGGTGTAATTTCACATATTCCCATGGCATGTTTGAGCAATATATCATTTAGTGACAACTTTGTGCAAAAAAAAAAAAAAAAAATTTGTCTCTTTCCCGCAACTTGTGTCGCAATATAAAATATTCCATGGACTCGACATGCCTCTCAGCAAATAGCTTGGGGTGTCTACTTTCCAAGATGGGGTCATTTGGGGGGGTTTTGAACTGTCCTGGCATTTTATGCACAACATTTAGAAGCTTATGTCACACATCACCCACTCTTCTAACCACTTGAAGACAAAGCCCTTTCTGACACTTATTTTTTACATGAAAAAGTTTTTTTTTTTTTGCAAGAAAATTACTTTGAACCCCCAAACATTATATATTTTTTTAAAGCAAATGCCCTACAGATTAAAATGGTGGGTGTTTCATTTTTTTTTTTCACACAGTATTTGCGCAGCGATTTTTCAAACGCATTTTTTGGGGAAAAAACACACTTTTTTAAATTTTAATGCACTAAAACACACTATATTGCCCAAATGTTTGATGAAATAAAAAAGATGATCTTAGACCGAGTACATGGATACCAAACATGACATGCTTTACAATTGCGCACAAACGTGCAGTGGCAACAAAATAAATACATTTTTAAAAGCCTTTAAAAGCCTTTACAGGTTACCACTTTAGATCTACAGAGGAGGTCTACTGCAAAAATTACTGCCCTCGATCTGACCTTCGCGGCGATACCTCACATGCATGGTGCAATTGCTGTTTACGTTTGACGACAGACCGCCGCTTGCGTTCGCCTTAGCGCAAGAGCAGGGGGCGACAGGGGTGCTTTTTTTTTTTTTTTTTTTTTTCTTTATTATTTTTTTGCTTTTTTATCTTATTTTTAAACTGTTCCTTTCATTTTTTTTTTTTTTAAATCATTTTTATTGTTATCTCGGGGAATGTAAATATCCCCTATGATAGCAATAGGTAGTGACAGGTACTCTTTTTTGAAAAAATTGGGGTCTATTAGACCCTAGATCTCTCCTCTGCCCTCAAAGCATCTGACCACACCAAGATCGGTGTGATAAAATGCTTCCCCAATTTCCCAATGGCGCTATTTACATCCGGCGAAATCTAAGTCATAAAATGCTCGTAGCTTCCGGTTTCTTAGGCCATAGAGATGTTTGGAGCCACTCTTGTCTCTGATCAGCTCTATGGTCAGCTGGCTGAATCACCGGCTGCATTCTCAGGTTCCCTGTTGAGACAGGAGAGCCAGAGAAAAACACGGAAGACGGTGGGGGGGGGGGCATTCCCTCCCACGGCTTGTAAAGGCAGTCTAGAGGCTAATTAGCCGCTAGGATTGCTTTTACATGAAAGCCGACCGCTGGCTGAAAAGAATGATACCAAGATGATACCTAAACCTGCAGGCATCATTCTGGTATAACCACTCAAAGTTGTGAATGGCGTACCTGAAGACAAAAAAATGGTTAACAATAAAGCACAGTAAACAATAAAGTATAAATAATTACATACCTGAAAAACAAACATGATAAAACATAATAACAATAACAATAACAATAACAATAAAACACTGCAGAATAGAATACAGTAAAAAAAGAGCAGAACAATAGAGAGAGAGAATAGAGAGAGAGAACAATAAAACGACAACTATTTTTTTTTATTTTATATATATTTTTTTTTTTTTTACACTTTTTTTGTAACTAACTTTTATAACTGTAACCGGTTCCAGGTTCGGGTCTCTCAAAATGCGATGGCATCTTGGGAGACCCTGTGAAAGTTTGCCTAGTCTGTGCAATGCTGTACCCTACGCTAATACTCAACTAGTGTATGGTAGCGTTCAAAACATTCACCAATGCAAAGACCAGGATTGTCAGGACAGAAGGGACAATAATAGCGGGTGTCACGCCTATATCCGCGTTTGCTGCAGACACAACATCTTTTTGGGGGGGGTTCGTTGGGTAGGGGTACTCGGGAGCACATAAAAATGCCTCTCATGCAGCCGACTGCATTTCGTTGGGGGATGTGAATGGGGGAAGTACGGGCGCTGCAGAAGTGGTGGGTTCCCAATTAGGATTGGCGAATGCAGCAGGAAGGGCACTATGGGCACGACGGGCCTGTGTTTGTCTTTTTGGTGGCAGCGGGACACTACTTGTGCTTGTCACCTCACCAGCTTGAACTGCACTTATGGGACTCGCCACGTCACCAAGTGTTACTGCAGTGCTGGTTTGACTACGACCGGGGTGTACTAGGCCGCTGGTGCTTGCCAGTTCAATAAAAAGCTTCCAAAAAAACTGTTAGCGATCGCAGGGATCAGGCCTGACTCTGCGAACGCTGCGTTTAGTGTTTTGTAAGTGACAGTGATCGATCGATACTGCACTTGGGTGGGCTGGACTGGGCCGGGCGGAGGGGCAAAACGCAGGTGCTAGCAGGTATCTGGGTTGATCCCGCTAACACTGCGTTTTTGGGAACCCTAAACTGCTGGGGACGCTAGTATAGATCTGATCTGATCGGATCAGATATTGATCCGTTCAGATACTATACCACTAAAGGAGGCGTATGCTGCGTGCGTGGGTGTTAGCGGTACTGGCGCTAACCTGACGCTGCCTGGGGCCGGTGCTTGCTAGTTCACCAAAATGCTACCAAAAAAACTGTTAGCGATCGCAGGGATCAGGCCTGACTCTGCGAACGCTGCAGTTATGCGTTTAGTGCCTTGTAAGTGTCAGTGATCGATCGATACTGCACTTGGGTGGGCTGGGCTGGGCCGGGCGGAGGGGCACAACGCAGGTGCTAGCAGGTATCTGGGCTGATCCCGCTAACACTGCATTTTTGGGAACCCTAAACTGCTGGGGACGCTAGTATAGATCTGATCGGATCAGATATTGATCCGATCAGATACTATACCACTAAGGGAGGTGTACGGTGCGTGCGTGGGTGTTAGCGGTACTGGCGCTAACCTGACGCTGCCTGGTGCTTGCTTGCCAGTTCACCAAAATGCTACCAAAAAAACTGTTAGCGATCGCAGGGATCAGGCCTGACTCTGCGAACGCTGCAGTTATGCGTTTAGTGTTTTGTAAGTGACAGTGATCGATCGATACTGCACTTGGGTGGGCTGGGCGGAGGGGCAAAATGCAGGTGCTAGCGGGTATCTGGGCTGATCCCGCTAACACTGTGTTTTTGGGAACCCTAAACTGCTGGGGACGCTAGTATAGATCTGATCAGATCAGATATTGATCCGATCAGATACTATACCACTAAGGGAGGCGCATGCTGCGTGCGTGGGTGTTAGCGGTACTGGCGCTAATCTGACGCTGCCTGGGGCGACGCATATCACCGCCGGGCGATCAGGGGGCTAAACCTTTATTAGGTAATAAACGGCGGGTGCCCTGACACTATAAAAAATAAACGAACTAACCTGCGTCACCCGTAACGGTTATACGGTGATCAGTGGTGAAAGGGTTAACTAGGGGGCAATCAAGGGGTTAAAACATTTATTAGGTAGTATATGGGGGTCCCTGTCACTATAAAACGCTGACGGCGAACCTAAATATTTACCTCACTAACTAGTGTCACCAGCGACACTAATACAGCGATCAGAAAAATGATCGCTTAGCAACACTGGTGACAGGGGGTGATCAAGGGGTTAAAACTTTATTAGGGGGGGTTAGGGGGGTACCCTAGACCTAAAGGGGGGTAATACTCACTGTCCCAACACTGTAACTGTCACAAACTGACACTATGCAGTAATCAGAAAAAAAAAAAAAAAAAAAAAAAAAAACCTGCTGGTGTCAGTTTGTGACAGGGGGGGGGGGTGATTGGGGGGGGATCGGGGGGCGATCGGGGGGGGGGATCGGGGTGTTTTGTATGCCTGGCATGTTCTACTGTGTGTGTAGTGTGTTGTGCACTCACATTGATGTCTTCTCCCCTCGGCGCTGGAACGGAAAATACCGAGCCGAGGGGAGATGACATCATTTCCTTTGCTGCTGTTTAGCATACAGCAGCAAAGGAGTGTTCCCATTGGCCGGCGGCGATCGCGAGGGGGGGGCCACGAACGGATGGCCTCCCCCTCATCTCGGATCGCCGGGGAACAGAACGGGACCGCTTCGGGCACCGGGGGGGGGTCCGATCGGACCCCCCACCCGCGAGAGGCAAATCACGTACATGTACGTGATTTTGCCTGCCCGTGCCGCCTTGCCGACGTAAATCGGCGTTAGGCGGTCCTTAAGTGGTTAAAGTTTTTGTATCCTATTATTATCTTGACAGGTAATAGCAGAATGTCCAAATGTCCTCAAATGTGTACAGTGTGTATTTATATCTTTGTATTATGACACTCACTTCTTACCTGTCCAGTGGGCTGCCAATAGTGTAACTTAGGAGGGGCTGTTCCAAGTAATACCCTGTATTTAGGCATTCATCTCTCAATGAAGTGAAGAGGGTTACCTGTCCAAGATTCCCCCCCTATAATGTTAGAAATGGCCCATGAGGGGGGGGGGGGATATGATAGGTGTACCTTATACTTTGGTGTTGTTAAATTCCCCTTAATAAATGCTATCTGGAGGTTGGCCAAGAATGTTTGTGTCTAATCTGCTTGCCATGTTTATGTGCAACAATACTATTTTTTTTGTTTTCCTCAACAGTTTCCTTCCACGCCACAGGAACGGCAGACTGTGGCCTCCCACTTTGCTCAGCGGTGGGACTTTCCTAACTGCGGAGGGGCAATTGATGGGAAACACGTCCACATCGTCCCACCACCCAACTCGGGGTCATACTGTTTCAACTATAAGGGGTTCAATAGTATTGTGATGTTGGCGGTGGTGTCGGCTAATTACGACTTCTTGTATGTGGACGTGGGGAAGAATGGCCGGATGTCCGATGGTGGAGTCATCGCCCAGACGGAGTTCTACAGGCGTCTCCAGAATAGCAGCTTGGACTTGCCACCTCCAGAGGACAATGTGGAAGGACTCCCATTCGTCTTCGTTGCGGATGAAGCATTTGCGCTGGGGGACCATCTTATGAGGCCATTCCCGATGAGGACCTTCACCCCGGAACAGAGGGTTTTTAATTACCGGCTGGCCAGAGCCAGAAGAGTAGTGGAGAACACATTTGGAATCATGGCCAGCCGGTTCCGCCTATTTCTGACACCCATCCATATGGCAGAGTATAAACTTAATCATATAATCCTGGCGTGCTGTGTTCTACATAACTTTTTACGCCAACATTCTGCCAACTATGCTGGCTCAGTTGGGCCTGAGGCCGGAATTCTACATGATACAACTCTGACGGCGCTTGAAAGTGGCCGTCCTGGCTTGCCCTCCCTGAGTGCCCGTGATGTCCGGTTAAAATACCTTGAGTTCTTTGCGGGTAGGGGGGCCATCAATATGCCAGACAATTTGTGAAGCATTTATCAAATAAAAAAAAAGCTAATCTTTGGTGACATTTACTGCTTGTGTTTGTTTTAGCTGACCCTGACAGCAATGTGGGGAGTCCTGAAAATGGCGTGATTGTGTAACCTTTTATTCAAAGCACTGTTGGGTGCTATTTACTAAAGGCGTAGACACTTTGCACTACAAGTGCACTTGAAACTGCACTGAAACTGCACTTGTAGTGCAAAGAGGATTTGCCCTTAGGAAATAACCCCCATTTTCACAGAAAACAGCAAAACAGCAATTCCATCACCAAAGTGTTGTAGCGTTGAGACAATAATCCACACATTCTTGATTAACAAACTTTTTAATACCTGCACAATCACATGTGCATTTAGAAAAGGTTTTTAAAATAAAGCAACATGTTTGTTGTATAACAATTTTTGGGGTGGCATTATCAAAAATAGAAATGTCCATTTACGATAAAACAGGCCTGTGTAAAACCAACAAGAAAGACAAAAATCTTGAACTTACAAAGTTCACATATGGTAAAACTTGAAGGCAATATCAGACATGAGTATTTAGGAACTGTGTTTGATATTGCGTTCAGATGGGGTGAAGTCACCCCTTGAAAAGCCAAATTTGGAAGATGCACACCAATTTACGAATGTCAACATGTGCTAGCTGCCATCACGGGGGAACATGGGACGTGTTGTGGGGGAGCAACCCCTTCCTCACAGCTACTTTATTATTGAGGAAGGGGTTGCACCCCCAAAACGCGTCCATTGATCTCCCGTAAAGGCAGATAGCACATGTTGGCACACTGTGTGCATCCTCCAAATTTGGCTTTTCGAAACATCGCGAAAATTTTTTTAAGATTGTAGCACACAAAAAAACAAAGTGATTTTGTGGGGTTTTAAATTCGCTCCAAAACATCAATGATGTTATTATTTTTTTGAATAACATCATTGAGTTTTTTCTTGAGGTTAGCCAATTCTAAATTACACCCCATGATCTCCCCAATCAGGATCTGGGCACTTTCTGATGTGAAAGGATCTCGATCCACAACATCACGATCACCTAAAAAGAGAGAAACCAAACAAAAACAGGTATCAAAAATCTGCCGGCATACATCTCTTACCTGAGTCTGTGGTCGCAGACACTCATCTGTTGTGGTGCCAGTTTCCACCACATCTTCTTCCTCCTCCTGCTCTTCTTGGGTTGGTGGTATTTCCCCTTCTTCCAGAGGTGGGGGGTCTCTGGTGTCCTCGGATGAGGGGGGTGTCCTCCGAGTCTTTTCTCCCCTATGTAAAACAAAAATGGTATAATTAGCACACAGATATTTGATGGCCGAAATATAAAGATGAAACATTGCTTGGAAGTGTGGTACAATTGTCTATTTTGGCTGAGTTCCAAGATGTAGCATTTTTATTGTCCTTTGTCAAGCTTCAATACTTTACCTGTCTTGTACAAGCTTCACAGATGGAGACCCCCTATAGTATACACTGGAGCACCTGTGTGGGCCCCCTAATAAAAAGGGTGTTCTTGTGTCCCACACTAGTGCTCCAGTGTCCAGATGTGAAAACAGCTGCTGAGTGTCCTCTCCTTACACAGAATCTAGTTTGCATTTCATTCTAGTAACAAACCCATCTACACAACCAAAGATTTTTCATACAAGTAGGCCCTAAAAAATGTTGGAAAATGCATATGGCCTAAACAATGGTGTTTTAGAGGTCGAAAGAAAAATGTTTGATACAAACGAATAATGGACCCATGAACATTAATGTTGCCATTTTAAACTGTACAACAATTAAGAAAAGCATATGGAGCAGCACGAACGTAATAAAGACAAAAAGAATAGGAACACAGCACAATTACTTTTTTGCAGCACTCTCTCCGGATCTTTCGGTACTGCTCGGGCTCTCTTAATTTCAGGTCCGACCACCACTTCCTGAGCTGATCTTTCGATCGATGTACCCGAAATTCCGGTGCAGACTCTTGACCACTTTCGCAATGATCTTGGCCTTTCTGATATTGGGGTTGGGGTAAGACCCATACTTTCCGTCATAGTCGGCCTTCTTCAGGATGTCGACCATCTCCAACATCTCCCCAAAGGACATATTTGTGGCCTTAAATCTTCTCCTTCTGGATCGGGATCTGGGCTTTCCTCCTCCTCGTTGCTATATTTTGCACGCACCTGCTCTGACTCCGCCATGTGCTCTTCACTCACTGCGCCGAATGGAAAGGGGCGGGGAATAGACTAGAAAGAACGTCAGGGGCGGGCGAAGTTACACGCATGCGCAGTGTGTATAAAGCGTAACATGCGTGCATATTACGTACGATCTGTGAGCGGAGGAAGGAGCATTGGAGGCGCCGATCGTAATAACGAAGGTAAGAGACAAACTTGGGCCTATGCTGCTTTTAGATTGAGGCCTATATTGTAACAAGATTAGGAGAGTTTTGGCTGACATTAGGGTTTGTCTTGTGTTGTGTCTTGCAGTGAAAATGGATATCTTGAATGATACAGACTTCATTACAATATTCATTGACATGTTCAGGGAGCTGCCTTGTCTGTGGGAGATCAACCACCCACATTATAGGAACCAAACAAAGAGGAAGGCAGCACTGGATCAATTGTTGGAAATTGTGAAGCAGGTGATCCCCACGGCAGACATCATATATTTGAAGATCCTAATTGGTGGCCTGAGGAGCACATATGTAAGGGAGCGCAAGAAAGTCCAGGATTCGCAGAGATCCGGAGCAGCAGATGACATCTATGTCCCCAGGATGTGGTACTATGACAGGCTGCATTTTCTGGCAGACCAGACTGAACCCGGGTCATCACTCTCCAGTCTTCTTTCCACACTTCCTTCCCCTCCAGCTGAGGCTTCTGACGCCCAACCTGGGCCTTCCAGGCAGCACCATGTGGAGGAGCCCAGCTTGAGCCAGGTACAGGGGGTCCCCTAGTTACAAACATCCGACTTACAAACGACTCCTACTTACAAACGGAGGGAGAAAACAGGAAGTGAGAGGAAATCTACCCCTAGGAAGGGAAATTCACTCCTGTAAGAGCAATTATGGAGAAAAGGTACCTCCACTGATGCATTATCACCAAGGCTTGTTTCCACAACAACCCAAAATTTTCAAAATCCAATTGTCATTGGGACAGAAAGTGAGGTGAAATCTTCTGAACAGGGGCACAGACAGCAAAACAAATGTTACAGGCGTGTTAACCCTTCCCTATGCTATCCAAAAAGCTTAAAAATAGTTTTTTTGGCTGGAGCTACACTTAAAAAATGTACCTGTTTCGACTTACAAACAGATTCAACTTAAGAACAAACCTACAGTCCCTAACTTGTTTGTAACCCGGGGACCCCCTGTATAGCATTCCTCTAAATAGTTCAGGTTGTCCAATCAATGATGTTAACTAGATGTTAGTTTGGAGTACTAATTTATGATTGGGATTGATGATGCAAAACATTACAGCCATGTCCCTTTTTCATACACAGGGAAGTCTCAGCCAGGAGGTGGCCGGGCCAAGCAGGCTGCCCGATATGCCGGTCCCTCCCCTACACCCGCAAAGAGAAAGTGGCAGGAGGAGGAGTACCCTAGAGGAGGCTGCCATAGGCCTCTTTTGGAAGGCTACAGAGGCCCTGGGAGCACCACACACCGTTGAGGAGGACTTTGCTGCTATCATTGCCTGTAAAATGCAGCGGATGGAGGAGGGGCAACAACTCATGTGTGAGTCATTAATGTTGGAGGCTCTCAATAAGGGGTTGAGGGCCCAAATAACATCTGATACCCACCTTTGTGAACTCACACATGGTCCTCCTCCTCCTCCTCCAGGTCCTCCTCCTCCTCCTCCTCCTTCTCCTCCAGGTCCTACTAGTCCTCCTCCTCCAGGTCCTACTCCTCCTCCTGCCACATCTCCAACAGCAGAGCCACAGCCAGGAAGGAAGCGTGGAAGGAAGACCAGAAAGTGAGGACCCTGGATCCAGTCTGGTCTGGCAAAAGATGCAGCCTCTTGTGGTAACACAGCCTGGGGACACAGATGTCACCTGCTGCTTTCCGGATCTCTGGGACTTCTGGACCAGACTGCACTTCCTTACATATGGACTCCTCAGGCCACCAATTTTGATGTTCAAGAATTGATGTCTGCCCTGGGGGTCCAAGGCTTCGCTAATTTCTCCTGTTTCTCCAGCGTTGCCTAACTCTTTGTTTGGTTCTGAGCCCTTAATAAAGGAATTTTGGTTTGAATTATACTTGCCTATGTGTGTTTTACTTCAAAAAGGACAGTTTGTTTGTGAGGATTCAGGTACATTTCAAAAATACAATGTGAAATTAACAAGGGACACCAACACCAAACAATCTCCTTGAGATTAAATAATAAAAGATATCAATGGTGTTGTGCTAACTTGACACACAAAACACACACAAAAATATTATGGAGTAAAACTAAAACTAAAATTAAACATAGATCAGCCTTTGAAAAAATACAAACATAAAATCCTAAAAAAAAATGGCTTAAAAAAAAAAAAAAAAAATTGGCAGATGTGACAAATCAAAATATATTAAGGGAATCCTGATAAATAATAAAGAAAGAGGTTTGTGAGAAGTGTGTGTGAATATGAGCAGCAATACTACTTCATTCTTCTCACATTATAAAGAAGAAGAGAGTGCGCTGTATTAAACCATTTTTTACATTGCAACGTGACGAAAGTGCTGTATCCATTGCGAACGCTAAGTTTACCAGACCGAGCTGTTCCGTGTCGGAATTTCTTCTGAGCATATGTGGCACTTTGTGCGTCGGAACAGGCCACACACGGTCGGAATTGACGTGATCGGATTTTGTTGTCGGAAAATTTTATAGCCTGCTCTCAAACTTTGTGTGTCGGAAAATCCGATGGAAAATGTCCGATGGTGCCCACACACAGTCGGAATTTCCGACAACATGCTCCGATCGGACATTTTCCATCGGAAAATCCGACCGTGTGTACCGGGCATAACTGTAAATACTGTAGCTGCCTGCCTGTGGTATTAATAGGATCAGAAGAACACCACTAATTTTTTTCAGGTAGCTTTAGGTGCACACTGTGCAGGGGACACAGTGCAGTAACTGTAAATACTGTAGCTGTCTGCCTGTGGTATTAATAGGAGCAGAACAACAGCAATTGTCTCCAGGTAGCTTTAGGTGCACACTGTGCAGAGGACGCACTACACTAACTGTAAATGCTGTAGCTGCCTGGCTGTGGTATTAATAGGATCAGAAGAACACCACTAATTTTCTTCAAGTAGCTTTAGGTGCACACTGTGCAGAGGACACAGTACACTAACTGTAAATACTGTAGCTGCCTACCTGTGGTATTAATAGGAGCAGAACAACAGCAATTGTCTCCAGGTAGCTTTAGGTGCATACTGTGCAGAGGACGCACTACACTAACTGTAAATGCTGTAGCTGCCTGCCTGTGGTATTAATAGGATCAGAAGAACACCACTAATTTTCTTCAAGTAGCTTTAGGTGCACACTGTGCAGAGGACACAGTACACTAACTGTAAATACTGTAGCTGCCTACCTGTGGTATTAATAGGAGCAGAACAACAGCAATTGTCTCCAGGTAGCTTTAGGTGCATACTGTGCAGAGGACGCACTACACTAACTGTAAATGCTGTAGCTGCCTGCCTGTGGTATTAATAGGATCAGAAGAACACCACTAATTTTCTTCAGGTAGCTTTAGGTGCACACTGTACAGAGGATGCACTACACTAACTTGTAAATACTGCAGCTGCCTGCGGTACTGTACTAATAGGATCAGAAGAACACCACTAATTTTCTTCAGGTAGCTTTAGGTGCACACTGTGCAGAGGATGCACTACACTAACTTGTAAATACTACAGCTGCCTGTGGTACTGTACTAATAGGATCAGAAGAACACCACTAATTTTCTTCAGGTAGCTTTAGGTGCACACTGTGCAGAGTACGCACTACACTAACTTGTAAATACTGCAGCTGCCTGTGGTACTGTACTAATAGGATCAGAAGAACACCACTAATTTTGTTTAGGTAGCTTTAGGTGCACACTGTTAAGAGGACGCACTATACTAACTTGTAAATACTGCAGCTGCCTGCGGTACTGTACTAATATGATCAGAAGAACACCACTAATTTTCTTCAGGTAGCTTTAGGTGCACACTGTGCAGAGGACGCACTACACTAACTTGTAAATACTGCAGCTGCCTGCGGTACTGTACTAATAGGATCAGAAGAACACCACTAATTTTATTCAGGTAGCTTTAGGTGCACACTGTGCAATGGCACGCTACACTAACTTGTAAATACTGCAGCTGCCTGTGGTACTGTACTAATAGGATCAGAAGAACACCACTAATTTTATTCAGGTAGCTTTAGGTGCACACTGTGTAGAGGACGCACTACACTAACTTGTAAATACTACAGCTGCCTGTGGTACTGTACTAATAGGATCAGAAGAACACCACTAATTTTCTTCAGGTAGCTTTAGGTGCACACCATGCAGAGGACGCACTACACTAACTTGTAAATACTGCAGCTGCCTGCGGTACTGTACTAATAGGATCAGAAGAACACTAATTTTCTTCAGGTAGCTTTAGGTGCACACTGTGTAGAGGACGCACTACACTAACTGTAAGTACTGTAGCTAATAGGACTAATAGGATCAGAAGAACACCAGCAATTTTCTTCAGGTAGCTGTAAATACTGTAAAAACACCTGCCTGCCTGTCAGTAGTAGGAAGAGAATAACAGGAACGGATCTAGCTAAACTGAATACAGTGTATATACATATATATATATACAACACCTAGGATGTATATATATACACAATACACTGTAAGTGCAGCTAACTGACTCGCCTGCCTACTCTATCTAACTTAAATCAATTGACACTGTCTCTCTGTCTATCTATCTCTCTCTCAACGCTGGAACACACTACACAGGGCCGCCGTGCAGGCGTGTACTAAACCCCCTGAGCCATAATTGGCCAAAGCCACCCTGGCTTTGGCCAATTACGGCTCTCTGTACAGACGGAGCTGTGATTGGCCAAGCATGCGGGTCATCGTGCATGCTTGGCCAATCATCAGCCAGCAATGCACTGCGATGCAGCAGTGAATTATGGGCCGTGACGCGCCACTCTAATTTGTTCAGATTTTGGCGAACGACCGAACAGGCAATGTTCGAGTCGAACATGCGTTTGATTCGAACACGAAGCTCATCCCTACTCATTACAAGCTGCCTTGACCTCCCTGAATGATGAACAATCTGCCTCAGCAATGACTTCTCCATTAGCTACTGGAGAAACACCTACTGGTCTTTGCCACTAGTTCTGAGGACTATAGAGGCAATAGAATACCCAATTCACATGGGGGATGATCCATCCATCCGGGACCGGTACCTGCATATTCTCCCAGCCCTATGACAGAAGGTAAAGGACTTGATCCGAAACATGCTACAGAGCAACATGCTACAGAGTGTGGTAATCCGAGAGAGCCACAGCCCATGGGCCGCCCCTGTCATCTTAGTACAGAAGATAGATGGAAGCTTGCAGTTTTGTGCGCACCATCACAAGCTGAATGCCTACACACTCGACCTGGCAAGCGGCTACTGGCAAATCCCGGTGAGGGAACAAGACATGCCTCTGAGGCTGGTTGAGTTTATTCAAATGGCCTTCAGGGTGAGCAGTGCCTCCAGTACTTTCCAATGGTTGATGGAGAGGTGTTTGGGGATTACAACTTTGAGATTATGCTAATCTATCTTGATGACTTCATTATTTTCTCATTTGAGGATCAAATACAACACCTGGACTGGGTGTTTGTAAAGAACACGAAATAAGAGGCAGCAAATTGGAACCCAGGTGGGAGCACACCGCCTATTGGGTGGAGAAGCAACCATTTCCACCAACCCCAGTGTGCAACGTGGTCTCAGAGGGCCCTGAACCTAGCAAAAGATAGCTCCATTGAAACTTGCTAAGGCCCTGTGTACTGAGTGGGAATTGTTCTGCCAAACCTGCCGCAAAAAGAAGAGATGATGACCCGTGGATAATTTGCCTGTACATGAAGTACCTTTCGAATGGTACTTGCCTCCCATTAAACATGGGCCTTTTTCCTGTGTTGATTCTGAAGAGGAAAACACCATTGACTCACCTACAGACAGTCCCGAGGCACTGCTCCTAGAGACAGCCAGTCCTGCTTACTCCCTGGACTTTTCAGAGGATTCAACCTTAAGCTCAGGTGAAGGGGGTGTAGCTGGGCTTGTTGACCCCCAAACACCCGAGGATCCGGAATCAGTGAGGCTTGCAGCCAAATGCGGTCTAACTGCAGGAAACTCCCTGCAAAGTGCTCTTAATGTATTGTTTGAAATGCTTTTGCCATTGCCTTAATAATGTTTTGTGTAGTTACATGTTGTTCTTTACTGTGTTGCGATGCCGAGGACAGCCTCTGTCAAAGGGGGTCAGTGTACACAGGTGCAGTCTGTATTCTCCACTGCAGGTGGCGCTTGACAGCAGTGGCAATGCAGATAGTTGAGAGGAACTTGGTTCCTCTATGATTTCCTTGGTCATAGGGGGTCATGGTCATCTTAGGTAAGGCAGAGTCTATTTAAGACTTATGCCGCGTACACACGGTCGGACTTTCCGGCATACTTGGTCCGGCGGACCAGAGTGTGCCGGACAATCCGCCCGTGTGTAGGCACCGGCGGACTTTTCCGGTGGACTTTTTCCCAAAAGCCCGCCGGACCTAGATTTGAAGAAAGTTCTAAATCTTTCCGCCGGACTCAGTTTCGGGCGGAAAGTCCGCTCGTGTGTGTGCTGGTCCGACGGAAAGCGCGCTCGTGTGTAGGCTGGTCCGACGGACCAGATACAACACGAGGGCAGGGTATTGCATCTCACGCTCGCTGCAATAGGAAAAACACATTTTCCTATTGCGGCGAGCGCGGGGCATACCAGGCCCTTAGGTCTGGTATGGATTATAAAGGGAAGCCCCTACGCCGAAAAAAACGGCGTGGGGTCCCCCCTAAAATCCATACCAGACCCCGATCCGAGCACGCAGCCTGGCCGGTCAGGAAAGGGGGTGGGGACGAGCGAGCGCCCCCCCCCCCCCTCCTGAACCGTACCAGGCCGCATGCCCTCAACATGGGGGTGGGTGCTTTGGGGGAGGGGGGCGCCCTGCGCCCCCCCCCCAAAGCACCTTGTCCCCATGTTGATGAGGACAAGGGCCTCTTCCCGACAACCCTGGCCGTTGGTTGTCGGGGTCTGCGGGCGGGGGCTTATCGGAATCTGGGAGCCCCCTTTAATAAGGGGGCCCCCAGATCCCGGCCCCCCACCCTATGTAAATGAGTATGGGGTACATGGTACCCCTACCCATTTACCTAGGAAAAAAGTGTAAGTAATAAAACACACTACACAGGTTTTTAAAATATTTTATTAAACAGCTCCGGGGGGGGGGGGATCTTCCTCCGGCTTCGGGGGTCTTCTTCCGGCTTCGGGGGTCCCTCCGCTTCATCTTCTCCCGGCGTCCGGTTGGTTCTTCTCCCGGTGTTCCAGTTCTTCGGCCGGCTCCTCTGCTGTCTTCAGGTAGCTCTCTTGCCAGCAGAGGTCCGGACTTCTGGGCTTCTGGGCTTCTGGGCTTCTTCTCTTCTCCAGATGTTGACACGACGCTCTCTCCGGCTGGACTGCTCTCCGAGGGCTGCGTTGTGACTTATATAGGCGGAGACCCCGCCCCCTTTTAAAGTCACAGTCCCTGGGCATGCTGGGACTGTGACGTTTTAGGGGGCGTGGTCACTGGGTGATGTTGACCACGCCCCCTAAAACGTCACAGTCCCAGCATGCCCAGGGACTGTGACATCAAAAGGGGGCGGGGTCTCCGCCTATATAAGTCACAACGCAGCCCTCGGAGAGCAGTCCAGCCGGAGAGAGCGTCGTGTCAACATCTGGAGAAGAGAAGAGAAGAAGCCCAGAAGCCCAGAAGCCCAGAAGTCCGGACCTCTGCTGGCAAGAGAGCTACCTGAAGACAGCAGAGGAGCCGGCCGAAGAACTGGAACACCGGGAGAAGAACCAACCGGACGCCGGGAGAAGATGAAGCGGAGGGACACCCGAAGCCGGAAGAAGACCCCCGAAGCCGGAGGAAGATCCCCCCCCCCGGAGCTGTTTAATAAAATATTTTAAAAACCTGTGTAGTGTGTTTTATTACTTACACTTTTTTCCTAGGTAAATGGGTAGGGGTACCATGTACCCCATACTCATTTACATAGGGTGGGGGGCCGGGATCTGGGGGCCCCCTTATTAAAGGGGGCTCCCAGATTCCGATAAGCCCCCGCCCGCAGACCCCGACAACCAACGGCCAGGGTTGTCGGGAAGAGGCCCTTGTCCTCATCAACATGGGGACAAGGTGCTTTGGGGGGGGGCGCAGGGCGCCCCCCTCCCCCAAAGCACCCACCCCCATGTTGAGGGCATGCGGCCTGGTACGGTTCAGGAGGGGGGGGGGGCGCTCGCTCGTCCCCACCCCCTTTCCTGACCGGCCAGGCTGCGTGCTCGGATCGGGGTCTGGTATGGATTTTAGGGGGGACCCCACGCCGTTTTTTTCGGCGTAGGGGCTTCCCTTTATAATCCATACCAGACCTAAGGGCCTGGTATGCCCCGCGACGGGGCTAGTAAGGTGTCAATCTCGCCGATAAAAGCGGCAAGATTGACATCCTTTTCTAGTCCCGTCGCACCTGAGTCACGTTCAAAATGAACGGACTTGTCCGTGTGTGGGCAAGTCCGTTCATTCTGAAAGTCCGCCGGAACTCCGGCGAAAGTCCGTCGGAAAGACGGGCGGACTTAGCCCGCCGGAAAGTCCCGGCGTGTGTGGGCAAGTCCGTCCGTTTTAAAGTCCGGCCCACCTGGCGGACAAAGTCCGTCGGAAAGTGTGCCAGACCAAGTAGGATAGAAAGTCCGCTCGTGTGTACGCGGCATTAGTCTCCTTGGCTTGTCACACTTTATGTAGGGACAGCGTTGAGCTAAATCCCAATCCCTTGTCCTGGGGCATTCTTCAGAGCAGCCAGGTGGGCTGGTAGTTTCTGCAAGTGTCAAAGCGGTGTGAGGTTCTCCTAAAGGGACATAATGCTTCCGAATACAGTTTGGGACTCTTTGCTACTTCATTAAAGGGGACTGAGAGCTCCTGGTGCATAAAGAACTCTGCCACCATAGAGACTGCATTTATTCCAGAGGGAGTACAGTCCAGGATCTTTATTTTGTGTGTACATAGAAGTTTGTCCTCATCTATTGTTCCTCAAGTCAATTTGGGCATCCCATAATCCCTATACCCTATCCAAGTTGTTTCTCCCAATGAACAGGAAGAACAAGCCCATGGACTGATTACTTGTGTCTGGATGAAAGTTGGAAATGCGTGTTGCCTGGCTGTGCAGGAATAAAGGGAATCAAGATCCAGTGGCTCCTGCTGGGTGTGGCGCTACACTTATAAGAGGCATCTCTGTCTAAAGTGGTTCTAGGCCTAGTCTGCAGGAGGTCCAGTCTCATGAGACGTGGGGGTGTAGGTTGCCAGGCGCACACACCCAGGGGAACTTTTCCTACCACTGCTAAGAAAACTGACCTTCCTCCATATCTTTACTTCCCAGTAATATGTAATTTTGCATAAGTAGCATAGGAAAAAGAGAGTCCCATTTCATTTATCCAAAGCATTTACTGAACCTCTCAGCAACAACACACAAAGTCCAAAGCTATATTTCAAAGTTATTATAAATAAATCGGAAGATATGGTAATAGCACAAAAGCAGTATTAAAGGCTAAGTTCATCTTTTGGGAAAAAATAACGAATGTATATATTTTTGCGGGAAAAAAATGTGCATTTATTATTTTTTGCCTGCAGGAGCCTGCAAAGCATTGATCAGTGGATCGTGGGTGCAATGCCAAGCTGCTGCAGAGAAGCCCTACAGCTTTCAGCCCATACCTCTGTACAGGTTGTCAGTTTGACGGCTGCAGAGCTTGTGAATGAACCACCAGCATGCTCATCAGTGCTCTTGCAGTTCATTGAGAACTACAAGCCATCTGCCACAGTGGAAGGCGGGATTTGCACTTCTCTTATTCATAGATTTTTGTGATTGAATGATGCTGCTGTGTGGGTGTTCCCCTAGGGGTAGGGCCGCTATTAGGGGGGTACAGTCCATACAAGTGTAAGGGACCCGAGCGTCCTGAGGACACCGGGCTCCAAGTTGGCATCTCCCCTTTGCTCTTTTCCTCTCCCTACACTATTCCCGGTGTTCTGTCGAGAAAGTTCCGCTCGGCGGATAAGGAACCCCTCTACTGCGCAGGCGCTGTGCCTGTGCAGTAGGATCCGGCGGAAATAGCCAAAGGTGAGTAGTTGAAAATCAGCTGTACACGGCGCCTGTAAGAGGGCCCCTCGCGGGCTCGCTTCGCTCGCCACGCTTCGGGCACGGTCTCGCTTCGCTCGCCTCTTTTTTATTCCCTCTCTAGGTCCACTTGGATGGTGGGGCTTGAACCTGGACCTAGGGCGCAGGCGCCGTGTCCAGCTGATTGAAGATTTTGAGCTTCAGCTATCTTCGGCCGCTCATAGTATTCCGTACTGCGCAGGCGCTGCGCCTGCACAGCACAGGGGGGGTCCTTATCCGCCGAGGGAACTTTCTCGGCAAAACACGGGCTCCCATTGGTGCCGCCCACTGCACTGGCTCCTAACTCCCAGCCAGTGATGTAGGGGGGAGTGTCAGTTGGTGAGCTCGAAGGGTGCAGAAATGAGTAATCCCCCCGGATAACCCGTGGTTCAATCCACCTGCTCCTCTCCCTTCTTTTGATGGCCGCTGAGCCGCTCCATCCTCCTGACGATCCCTGGGCTCAGTGTGCAGTGAAAAGGGGCTCAGGAGGTGTGGTTGTCTTGGAAGGTGCGGATCCCCACGCTGCTCCATCCCTTCCAGCATGCCTGAGCTTCACACACATCCTGCCCTTCTCTCCCTGCCTGTGTGCTGCTGCATCTGTAAGGGGGATGTGGGGGCGGGAAGATTAAGGAGCCGACATCCACATTGACAGAAGTCACTGGGAGCCCCCGGGGACCATTCAAGTAAGTAAGCACTGTGGCCAGACCCTCCTTCTCTCCCCCCTCTATCCCCCCCTTGCTCTCTCCCTGCCCCCGCTCTCTCCCTCCCCCTCTCCCCCCTCCATCACCCCCCTCCTTCTACCCCCTTGCTCTCTCCCTACCCCCTCTCTCTCCCTGCCCCCCTCTCCTTATCTCCCCCCTCTCCTTATCTCCCCCCTCTCCTCTCTCCCTCGCTCTCCCCCCCCTCCATCTCCCCCCTCCTTCTACCCCCTCATTCTCTACCTGCCCCCCTCTCTCCTCCCTCACCTTATCTACCCCCTCCTCCTCTTCCCTCTCGCTCTACCCCCTCCTTCTCTCCTCCCTCCTTTTCTCCCCCTCACTCTCTCCCTGCCCCCTCTCTCCCTGCCCCCTCTCCCCCCTCCATCTCCCCTCTGCTTATCGCCCCCTCTCCCTCCTCTCCATCTCCCCCTCTCCTTATGTCTCCCCCTCCTCCCCCCTCACTCTCCCCTCCCTTTCCCCCCCCGTTCTCTCCCTGCCCCCTCTCTCTCCCTCCCCCTTTCTCTCCCTCCCCCTTTCTCTCCCTGCTCCCTCTCTCTTCATTCTCCCTCCTTCTCCCGCCTCCTCCTCCCCCCTCCTTATCCCCCCCTTCCCTCCCCCTCATTTTCTCTGTGCCCCCTCTCTTCCTGCCCCCTCTCTCTCTCCCCCTCCTTCTCCCGCCCCCTCCTTCTCCCCCCTTCTTAACTCCCCCCTTCTCTCCCCGCTCGCTCTCTCTCTCTCTCTCCCTCCTCCTTCTCTCCCCCTCCTTCTCTCCCCCTCCTTTTCTCCCCCTCACTTTCCCCCTGCCCCCTCTCTCCCTGCCCCCTCTCTCCCCCTCCTTCTCTTCCCCCTCACTCTCTCCCTGCCCTCTCTCTCTCCCTGCCCCATCTCTCTCTCTCTCTCTCTCTCTCCCTGCCCCATCTCTCTCTCTCTCTCTCTCTCTCTCTCTCTCTCTCTCCCTGCCCCCCTCTCTCTCCCTGCCCTCTCTCTCTCCCTGCCCCCTCTCTATCCCTGCCCTCTCTCTCTCCCTGCCCCCCCTCTCTCTCTCCCTGCCCCCCTCTCTCTCTCCCTGCCCTCTCTCTCTCCCTGCCCCCCCTCTCTCTCTCCCTGCCCCCCCTCTCTCTCTCTCTCTCCCTGCCAGCACTGGAAATAGCTTTACCCCAGTTTATTAAACTCCCATCATCTACCCATAGATGTGATGCATAATAGTATAACAGAATGACTTTATTAACTTAATCCACTTAAAGCGGTAATAAACCCGAAAGCAAACATTTATTATATTGCAGCTTACCAATTATTAAATGCAGTGGCTGTATTCGTTTTCTTTTTTAGGTTTTCTTTCTTTTATTTTCACCTGGTGATCCTGCTAGTAAGTCTGTTGTTTTTCAAAAGACTGAGCTGTCTTAGAGACAAACCATTTAACACTGGCAGAGGTGCTTACAATGATAAGTTTCCATTTATTCATAAAACACCTTTATCCCAAAAGGGATAAAAAATGTTTACTGTAACTGATTATAAAGTGTGAGCTGGAGAATGGCTACAATTTGTTTAGTTAACCTAAACCTGTTAGTACATCTTACACCCCTTAACTCCCTGCCCTTCAGACTGCTGTCCAAAGGTGTCTCTGTTGCTCCTTCATCCAGAGTGGGGGGGCACTCTAATACAGGAGTTGTGTTACTGACCAGATCACCAGGGGAAAACAGAAAATAAAAAGCCTAAAATAAAAACGAATGCAGCCACCACATCTAAGTATTGGTAAGCTGTAAATTGTATTCCTCTCCATTCACAGGGAGCATCAGGAGAATGACCAGTGGGTGGACCCTGGGGAATGTTGGTGGTCAGGCCCGGTGGACCCAGTCCTAAAGCTATGTAAGGGGCCCCAAAATTTCTGATGGCTGCCCTGCCTAGGGGACAAGCATGTTAGAATGCAGTTCTCTACATGATCCGGTCTCTATGCCCAGAAACTCCTTGGCTTCTCTCACCAAGCCCCTTTATCTCCTCATAGGGAGTATGGTAGATAGACAAAAAAGCTACATAGAAACCCATGGGTATAACTACCCATAAAAGAATCCTCACATAAGCGACACTGCATTGTACTTGCTTAACCAATCTCTTTTACATGGCTTTACCACCTTTTATAAAGCCCATTCTAAAACATTTTAAGGTGTGTCTTTTGAGTTTTGAGGGAGGGTCATCACTGGAGCAGAATAGGATTACAAAAACAATTCAGTGGCTCCTCTGTGGTTAGCTCTATAAATGCAGCAATCCACAAATACTGACTCAGGAAAGTTTAACCACTTCAGCTCTGGAAGATTTGGCAGCTCAATGACCAGAGCACTTTTTACAATTTGGCACTGCGCTGCTTTAACTGGTAGTTGCGCGGTCATGCGAGGCTGTACCCAAACAAAATTTGCGTCCTTTTTTCCCCACAAATAGAGCTTTCTTTTGATGGTATTTGATTGCCTCTGCGATTTTTATTTTTTGCGGTATAAATGGAAAAAGACAAAAAATTTTGACAAAAAATTATATTTTCTACTTTTTGTTATAAAAATAGAAATTTTACATACTCAATTTTAGTCATTCATTTAGGCCAAAATGTATTCAGCCACATGTCTTTGGTTAAAAAAATGTCAATAAGCGTATATTTATTGGTTTGCGCAAATCTTATAGCGTCTACAAACTAGGGTACATTTTCTGGAATTTACACAGCTTTTAGTTTATGACTGCCTATCTCATTAATTGAGGTGCTAAAATGGCAGGGCATGCTGAGCCCATTAATTTTTTTTTTTGTCACAAGTGATTGAAAAATGACAAAAAAAAATTACACAAAGTTGTCACTAAATGATATATTGTTCACACATGCCATGGTTATGTGTGGAATTACACCCCAAAATACATTCTGCTGCTTCTCCTGAATACGGGGATACCTCATGTGTGAGACTTTTTGGGAGCCTAGCCGTGTACAGGACCCCGAAAACCAATCACAGCCTTCAGGATTTCTAAGGGTGTAAATTTTTGATTTCACTCCTCACTACCTATCACAGTTATGAAGGCCATAAAATGCCAAGATAGCACAAACCCCCACCTAAATTACCCCATTTTGGAAAGTAGAGACCCCAAGCTATTTGCCGGTAGGCATGTTGAGTCCATGGAATATTTTATATTTTGCCACAAGTTGGGGGAAAATGATTTTTTTTTTTTTGCACAAAGTTGTCACTAAATGATATATTGCTCAAACATGGCGTGGTTATATGTGAAATTACACCCCAAAATACATTCTGCTGCTTCTCCTGAGTACGGGGATACCACATGTGTGGGACTTTTTGGGAGCCTAGCCGTGTACAGGACCCCGAAAACCAAGCACCGCCTTCAGGCTTTCTAAGGGCGTAAAATGGTGAATTCACTTCCTCACTACCTATCACAGTTTCGGAGGCCATGAAATGACAAGATAGCACAAAACCCCCCCAAATGACCCCATTTTGGAAAGAAGACACATCAAGCTATTTGTGAAAAATGTATTTATATATTTATAAAACTAAAAAGATAAAAATAGAAAGAGTTGCTCCCCTGATTGGGTATAGAAATTATTCAAATGTGATTGTGCAGTATAAAGAGGGCACTGATGAAAAAATTTATATTTGTGAATGAATCTATATACCAATAGCAAAAAAATAAATAGATTAAAACAATTCATAAATAGCAGAAAAATTATTCAACTTGATTGGTCTAATAGCACATTAGTCAACCGTGACGGATAATTAAAGAAGTGGATAGTCCCAAACAACAGTTCATAATAAATTTATTCTGTGTGAAAAATCTTCCGAAGATATATATAGTGAGTAGTCCTTCACCAGAAACGACACCCAACCTGTTCTAGATAAATAATCTGCTTACCAGAAACATTTGACCTCTTTAATTAAAAAGAAAGTCAAAAATCGCTTTGGCAGGATAGTGGCTTAGCACATAAATGTAGCCTGGAGATGTATAGAATCCATAGCGTAATCCTATTTATTGTAAAAATTACATAAAAAAAGCAATAGCCGAATGGCCGCTTACATGTGATGTGCCTTTACCCGGCACTGGGGCTGCTGGCTTGTTTCTTCTAGTGGCTGTGTAGTGCATTGCTTCCACCTCCGTGGTTCACGTGCGTTCCACAAGGTACCCGGAAACAACCAGAGGGACCGGAAGTGACGTGGGATAGCGTGACCAGGTACCACCTCGAGGTACATTTCTTGATTACGTCTTCAGCAAGCGTGCCTGGTCACTAGACAGCGTGTGATTTATAGTGTGAAGCCAAAGGGGACACACCAATCAAAAGGGAAATTTGATAATGAACAGTCGCGGTGCTGGTTTACATAGGCAATGAATAATAATGTTAACTACACATAACTAACAATGAATATGTCCACTCCAAAGTATTAGGTGAATCAATAAAAATTAGTAAAAAATAAAAAATGAAACAATAAAATAAAAACATAAAAAATGAATAAAAAAAATATGCATTATACATTATAATATACATTCATAAAAAAATGTATATATGATCCTATATATGCCCCTAGAATGGGAACTACTATGGTGTCTACTTTCCTAAATGGGGTCATTTGGGGGGGGGGGGGTTGTGCTATCTGGACAGGGCCTCTGTAACTGTGATAGGTAGTGAGGAGTAAAATCACAATTTTACACCTTTAGAAAGCCTGAAGGTGGTGCTTTGTTTTTGGGGTCCTGTACGTGGCTAGGGTCCCAAAAAGTCTCACACATGTGGTATACCCGTACACAGGAGAAGCACCAGAATGTATTTTGGGGTGTAATTCCACATACAACCATGCCATGCTTGAACAATATATCATTTAGTAACAACTTTGTGTAAAAAAAAAAAAAAAAAAAGAATTGTAATTTTCCCGAAACTTGTGGCAAAATATCAAATATTCCATGGACACAACATGCCTCTCAGCAAAAAACTTGAAGTGTTTTCTTTCCAAAATGGGGTCATTTGTGGGGGTTTTGTGCTATCTTGACATTTCAGGGCCTCCGAAACTGTGATAGATAGTGAGGAAGTGAAATCACCATTTTACGCCCTTAAAGTCTGAAGGCGGTGATTGGTTTTCGGGGTCCTGTACATTCATTATTATTTTCATTATATTTTTGCCTTTCAGCAAAAATCAGAAACATTAGTTATTCTGATTTTTATAATTCAGTTTCAATATTAATATATATATATATATATATATATATATATATATATATATATATATATATATATATATATATATATATATATATATTAATATTGAAACTGAATTATAAAAATCAGAATATCAGAATATATATATATATATATATATATATTTTATTATTATTATTATTATTATTATTATGTTTTTCACGTGTCTTAGCTAATAAATGTTTTACAGTTCAGTTAAAAATTCAGGTCTTGTATTCTCTGCTCTGTGCTGCAAAGTTTACAATAATTCTGCTCCCTGAATTTTAATTATAAATCACCCTACGTGACTCTACCACAATTCTAGCATACTGAGCACAAGTAAATTACATAATGAAAAGAATGAAAAGAAGAGAAAATTACTATTAAAATTTTAACATTTTAAAATTTTTATTGGTTTATGAATAATTATTCATGACAATTCAATGCTCAATTATGTATAAGTGGGTTTTAAATAAATGCCATTCTTACATACACAGAACAGAATAAGTCTTTTAAGCTATGACTGTTTCTTTTCATATAAGGTTGATTATCATATACTGTATTTTAATATTATCCATCAAAGCATTAAAGTTGAACTTCAGCTAAAAACAATTTTTTCTCTACATACAGTATTTAGTTACACTACTTACCTGTAATGAATGTCCCAAAATGTGGAAGTTGCTGGACATGAGCAGGAGGAGTCCTCCTCGGACAGACAGAGTGCATGGCAGCAGGTCAAGAGAGGGGGATTTGACCTCCAAAGTTGGATGGAGTGAGTCTGTGAAGGTGAAAGATGCTGACACTGATCCAGGGTCACCTATCTTTGGAAGGAGATGCACCACTGAGAATACAGATCTAGTGAAGGTGAGGTCGTCATCATCAGAATGCTCTTGGGAAGACCAAGGATTGGGCAGAGAATAGTCTGGTGGCGCCAAAGGGGAAGCCAGATGAGCAGTTCCCAAAGGATGCCAGAGAGCTGAAGGTATAAGAAACTGTTAGTAGAAAATGTTCAACACCTCCCACTTCTGAAAGAATTACTGAAGCTCAGAAGCAGAGTGAAGGATAAAAGGGTTTTATTGCAGAGAGCCGAAAAATTCATATATTCCTCCAGGAAAAGGTGAAAAAACTACTGTGTCTAGCCAGGCTGCAAAGAATAGTTCAAAGACGGATGGCCTCGGAACAAGGAAGAGAATATCCATGTGTCCCCAAGAAAGTCTTAGAGGAAGTAGAATACAAAAGACAAGAAAATCTGGGAATATCTCAAAGTACCCAAATCTGGTGGGAGTTAGGCTGTTCTCCCATACTGGGAAGAGTTTTGTAACGTCCTATAACTATGCTTTATCCTGAAAGACAGAATAGTTATCAAGAGAGTTGGGTGCAAGGACCAAGAATGGTCCATGAATGTTTGGGACCAGGATGGAACCACGTGACAGGTCCCATACCCTGACTTTTATTGCTGAGTAGTTATTTAAAGAAAACAAAAGGGGGGCACCCCTTTCCTGTCATTCAGGAGGCATTCCCTCCCTTTTGGTATTTTGATTATTTCCAAAGAAAAATTTGAGTGCATCTTCATGCTCATTTGGGGTGTCATAGTATTTTTAGGCCACTGGGTGGCAAGGTAGTAATAAACAATACATTTTAGGATCATAGATGGTAAAATAAGTTATGGACTCGTATATCATAGCTTGTAATTTGAGTCAAGTAGGCTTTTACACAATATTTGGGATGTTATGCTCTGATTTTGTTGGAGGATTATCCCTGAGGGGATAGTGCTCCAAGCCAGAACTATAGTGTTTTTGCTTGTGCACTAACTCTGTTCTTTCGTAGGCGATAAGAGATCAGAGATAAGAGAGCAAAGTGTTGATATTATTTTTGAATGTACTAACCACTTATTATTCACTAGCGGTAGAGCTCTACCCAGTCAGGATGTACATCTGTGTAAATATCTGCTATAAGAGTTCTGATGCCAAACAGCTACCTACTTGGTCTGGTGGCAGTTTGCATTCAGGCCCGGATTTACTCCCCTTGCTGCCCCAAGGCCGGGTCCTTCAATGCCGCCCCCCCCACACACACACACACACACACACACACACACACACACACACACACCACCATTCTTGTCCTTTATCGATGACTGCTACAATAGATCGATTAAAAACATATCTCCACACATGAGAGCACTGAAAATAACTGGCTTTAATTGTACAGACTGAAAAAATTCTGTAATGCAGAAAATGCCTTTTAAAGATTATAGCAGTAAGAAACTCACTACAATTTTTTAGTTCTAACTTTTCTTTTGGCAAACTCATCGATAATATGTTCGTAGGACAAAGTATTTAAAAGTTCTGACTCAATAGCAAGTAAAGCTAAACTGTTCAGTCTTTCTTGACCCAAAGATGATCGTAAATAGTTCTTTACTCATTTCAGACATGAAAAAGATCGTTCTGCTGAACATTAGTAACCAGAGTGCAAAGATAAATACGCATTGCTATATCAATATTAGCGTAAATAACCTGCAATTTTTCTGCTTTGAATGTTTTGTAGAGCTCTGAAATTGAAGCTTCACCTTTATCAATATTTTTCAAGTAAGAACAAAGGTGCAAACATTCATCAGGAAGTGACGTTTCCAAATCATCAGGATAGCTGTTACATAGGTTGGAAGCCTGAGATTGTATATCATTAGTTGCTAGTGTAGTAAGCTTTTCAATAAAATGAAACTTGTTGTAGACTTGTTCATAAGCCTCAGATCTTCTTTGCAGGTCATTGTTTAATTTGTCAAGAATTGCAAAGAACGTGTTTACCCTGAAATGGTCTGTAGCATTTCACTGTACGTCTCCTTCTTGACTTACATCAAATGGAATTTTCTTTTTCTAGCTCTAGCGTAGGCGGTTTTGAAATTGTCAAGGCCAGAGAGTTCTTTGGCTTCTGATTCAAACCTTTCAAACTCATTGCTATAGCTTTGCATGAGGTGGAGAAGTGCCCCATAGAGCTTCACAACTGCTGAAATGTCTACATCTGCACTCTGCAATCATTTGTTGCATTAAAAGGTTCCAAAATGCTGTTCCAAAATACTGTCATGAAGGCAGTCTCCAGACAATTCAGGCTTCTTAGAAGTGCTGCAGCCTCACTTCTTGTCACTGGCCTTTGAGAGTCATCATCCTCTATTGCTTCCAGGGCTTCGGTAATTTCTGTCCATGATTTCCTCAGAGTAAGACATGCATCACTGCGTGCTGACCATCTTGTGACAGACAGATTTTTAACCGTGGACTTGGCATTTAAATGAGAAGTTAGGACTTCCCACCTACTGGTAGAACCAGAAAAAAAATTATACAGCTGTTGGATGACTCCAAAGAATGATACTGCTTCTACGCAGCTTTCTGCAGCACATATTCCTACAAGGTTCAGGGAATGTGCAGAGCATGGTATATATATAGCTAGTGGATTTCGTTCTTTAAAACATCTGAAGTCCAGAATATGGGCCAGCCATATTGCTAGGATTATTGTATGACTGACCTCTATAATTCTGAAGGTCAAGTTGGTGAAATTCAAATGTATCACTTACAGCTTTAAATAAACGTTGAGCTTTGTGGCCAATATGTGGTATGAACTTTATAAATCGTTCCACTGGCACACCCTCGTCATTCACATATCGTATAATGAAGGCTAGCTGATCCACGTGAGAAACATCTGGGGTTAAATCCACACTTATCGAGTAATATTTAGCATCCTTCACCTCAACAATTATTGCATCTAATAGTCTGCCAATATTTCAATGAATTCATAGCAAACGGTTTTGGATAGATAGGATGCTGTGCCAGAGCCAGCATTGCCATAGCACTTAATGTGCTCAACCATGAAGGGATCAAACTCAGCAATGAGTTCAAGTAACATTAGATAGTTACCATTTGTATGAGAGACAAAACTTTCATCTGTGCCTCTAAATGCCAATCCACAAGAAGATAAAGCCTTCACAACCGCAACAACACGCCTGAGGACATTTCTCCAGTACTCTCTTTCTTTGTTTTGTTGCAAAATTAGCATGTTATCCATTTTGCCACATGCAGCGTTCCTGTTTTTTAATCTCATAAAACATGTTTTATGTTGCTCAGAGTCTTCATGTTCTCTTAGGCGAACAGAAGCAATCTTCCAATCACTAAATCCTTCTTAAACCAGCTGACATTTAGCAGATGAACTACCAAAAAGATGACAAGGGGCACAAAAAGCAGCTTTTGCTGCTTTTGGGTCTGATCAGAATATTTGCGAGCCGATAAGGAAAAGTCAGCATTTTTATTTTGAGTTATGCCATTTATAGCTAAATAGTCCTTCAACTTTTCACTATTCCTATCCCAATCCACAGGATCAGAAGAAAATACCAAATCAATATTGACTTCTTCATTAGCATAAATTATTTCAGAAGTTGCAACAGGCTCAGTGGTATTGTCTTCTATGTATTGCTGCCCTTCAGCCACCTGTTCAGTCTCCACAGGTACAGAACCTCCAGCAATGCCTCTGTTAGAGAAAAAACTTTGTATTTTTGGCATGTGCTTGAGCGCTTCTTTTATACATTCAGCTTTCTCCTTTGCATTTTGGCGGTAGCCATGACCACTCAATTTTTTAAATCAAGAAAATAGTCTTTTGTTAATGACACCTAATCTTTCTCTTAGAGCCCTTTCACACTGGGTTGGTTTGCAGGCATTATTGCGCTTAAAATAGCGCCTGCAAACCGACCTAAAACTGCCGCTACTGTTTCTTCAGTGTGAAAGCCCGAGGCCTTTCACACTGAAGCGGTGCGCTGGCAGGAGAAAAAAAAAACTCCTGCAAACCGCATCTTTGGAGCGGTGAAGGAGCAGTGTATTCACCGCTCCTAAACCGCTCCTGCCCATTGAAATCAATGGGGCAGCGAGGCTATACCGCGGCTATATCGGCGCTATGCGAGCGGTTTTAACCCTTTTTCGGCCGCCAGCGGGGGTTAAAACTGCACCGCTAGCGGCCGAATACCGCCGCAAAAACGGCGGTAAAGCGCCGACGCCCCCACCACCCCAGTGTGAAAGGGGCCTTACTGTGGCATTTAAAAATGTTCCCACTATTTAAATAACAGCCTCTAAGTTTCTAACATACAATATACCAAAGGGGCAGATCCTTGGCCAGTGAAGGGACATGTGATAAATACAGTTGGGCTTTTTTTTTACCTTAATGCATCCAATGCATTAAGGTGAAAAAACTAGGGATGCACTGAATGGGTTATTTGGTGCCGAAACCGATACCGAAAATGAAAAATACAAGATGCCAAAAACCAAAACCGATACCGAAACAGCACCAATACCTAAAGTGACTGTTTTTAAAAAATATTTTTACACAGGAGATGGTCAGAGACTGGGGACATGGTACAGGAGATGGTCAGAGACTGGGGACATGGTACAGGAGATTGTAAGAGACTGCGGACACATTACAGGGGATGGTCAGAGACTGGGGATACGGTGCAGGAGATTGTCAGAGACTGCAGACACATTACAGGAGATGGTCAGAGACTGGGGACATGATACAGGAGATTGTCAGAGACTGCGGACACATTACAGGGGATGGTCAGAGACTGGGGACACGTTACAGGAGATGGTCAGAGACTGCGGACACATTACAGAAGATGATCAGAGACTATCCATTGGACACTCATACATATATGGCTGTGTGTGTAAAAGTGCCAGGTAATCAGCAATATACAGTATAACTTCACAGGAAAATGAAGATGCTTTCACTAACCTACTAGATTCCAGGTTGTTGCCCCTACCATGTGTATGTATGAATGTGAGTTAGGGACTTTAGATTTTAAGCTCCTTGAGGGCAGGGTCTGCAGTGAATGTACAATGCAGGGCTAAAAATTTCAAGTCCTGAGCCACTAGCCAGGCCTTAAGAGTTACTTGTCACCACTTGGCCTACCCAAACCCTACCCTACCCTGCCCTGCCCCTCCCCTAAACACACTTCACACCTAAACATATCTCATGAAATGACACTGTTAAAGGTTTTAGGCAGAATTAAGTTCCAAAAATAAATATCAATAACAACTTTAACAATATCAACATAAAGCATATCAGTACCCATCAGTGCAGCCTCATCAGTGCCCATCAGTACAGCCTCATCAGGGGCCACCAGTGCAGCCTATCAGTGCCCATCAGAGCAGCTTATCAGTGCAGCATATCAGTGCAGCCCTATCAGTGCAGCTTAAGATTTCCACCTCATCTGTGCCTAACAGTGCAGCCTTATCAATGCCCATCAGTGCAGTCTGATCAGGGGCTACCGGTGCAGCCTATTAGTGGCCATCAGTGCGTCCTCATCAGCCTCATCAGTGCTGCCTTATCAGGGCATCGTAAGAGTGCCGCCTCATCTGTGCCCAACAGTGCAGCCTTATCAGTGCCCATCAGTACAGTCCCATCAGTGCTGCCTTTATCAGTGTCCATCAGTGCCGCCTACCAGTGCCCATCAGTGCAGCCTACCAGTGCTCATCAGTGCAGCCTACCAGTGCTCATCAGTGCAGCCTACCAGTGCCGCCTATCAGTGCCCATCAGTGCCGCCTATCAGTGCTCATTAGTGCAGCCTATCAGTGCAGCCTATCAGTGCCCATCAGTGCAGCCTACCAGTGCCCATCAGTGCCACCTATCAGTGCATATCAGTGCAGCCTACCAATGCCGCCTATCAGTGCCGCCTAGGAGTACCACCTCATCAGTGGCAATCAGTGCAGCCTCGTCAGTTTCAAAATATCACAGCTTACTAGTGTATATTAATTGTGTTTTGATTATGGCATGGAGAACTTTGCAGTGCATGAATTTTCACTGAATGTGGATTGTTTAATGGGTTTGCATTGATTTCAGCATGGAGCACTTTGCATATGCTGGAATCTATGCAAACTTATTAGACAGTCCACATTCAGTGAAAGCTCATGTACTGCAAAGTGCTCCACGCATGCTGGAACCTATGCAAACTTATTAAACGGTCCACATTCAGTGAAAGTTCATGTACTGCAAAGTTTGAAGTACATGAACTTTCACTGAATGTGCACAGTTTAATGAGTTTGAGCATGCATGGAGCACTTTATTGCAATATGTTCTGAAAATTTGCATCTAATCCATGCTGAGCACTGCTGGATGATGACTTACAAAAATAAATGCAACTTACCTGCATTAGGCTTCGCCTCCGCCTGTCACTGGAATGACATGCACCCGGTCTGGCCAGTTACCGGGCGTTTAATGGGGGCGTCATTTGCTCCCTCCCCCGGCCAAGTCCGCCCCATACTTAGTTTAGCAAGTGCCACGCTACAGGCCGCAGCGCCAGGGGCTATATTTGTGCAGGAGCCGGAAGGCGGCCTCGGGAGGCAGCCGTGGGAGCCGGGACTCGTGGGGACAGATCGGGGGGGGGTTTTCACGCGGGGGGCGGCTTTAGCACCGCCCCTGCACCTCTGCCACCCCGGGGCCTGGCCTTGGTAAACTTGTGGGAAATCCGGCCCTGTTTGCATTAAGATTTTGCAATTAGACCAAGCAAATATTTATTATTTGGAATGCCACTTACATTTTGTTATTTCATTACATCTTTCCCCATGCTCGTTAATATGGGATGCTCTGCTATTAATTTTTTTTCTCAGGCCATGAAAACAGAGCCTATTTTTGACAGGGGATGGATGTAGTTAGGCTACTAGGATGTTAGGTAAATTTAATTTTTTGGGGCTGTAGAACAGCAGTTTCTGGGTGTAGAACAGCAGTGTCTTCCTGTAAAACATACACAAGAGAGTGCATTACCACCATACCATTTATTAAAAACACACAACAATATTATACTTACAAAAGAAGATAAAATCAAGCTATTCAAATACACAGCTCCAGCAGGTGGAATGGGCATCTACATCTAATGCCACACAGTAGAGAAGCTATGCGTTTCAGGGGACAGGCCCTCAGAGTCTAAGGAGGGCTGCATCGAGGAAGCCATTGATGGTCATAGTCTTTTCCAACAGTTCCTTGGACTGAGCGCTGGATAGTGCTTAATTCATTTGTCAGCAGTGCCTTTCTGTTGAAGGGATTCCACCTGTTCAGGGGGGCTATCCCCCACCTCCAGCCGTTCTGCTGTTCATCAAGGTCCCAGCTCTGGAAGAGCTAGGGGGCCTACACCTGATAGTTTCTTGGACCCCCCAGACTTCAAATAAGGATCCCGTCTACACAGCCAAGGCACCTGGTGGAAACTGAATGGGCACAGCTGCTCCCCTGACCTTGTGAGTACTGCTTCGTGCAAAATCCTGGTGACTGTGTAACTGTGTACTATTGGGATTGCTGAGCCACATAGTTCCTCTCCTGAGAGGTATATAGTGACTAGTGCCCTTTAGTTTGTGGAAAGACTTTACGCTAACTACCATCTAAGAAGTTCCTCTTTTGAATGGTTAAATACAGTACTCTCCTCTAGTTTCTCATGGGAGAACCATCCTCTAAACCTGGGTCAATAGTTTCCCTCCAGATGAGTACATACCTCTCACCTCTACTAGTCTCTCATGGGAAGATTGTACTCCAAGTTGAGCAGAAAACTGTTCCTGAAGTTTGTTAGTTTGTTTCTGTTAGTGTTCTGGAGTATGGCATACTACCCTGCACTCCAATCCAGTTATTTAATATGCATATGTTTAATGCATATGTATTGCTCTTTCTTTGAACACGATAGCATATGTTAGCTGCTTGTCTGGAATTTAGCTTTTGTGATATTGTTTTTCTAATCAAAATCAATAAACACCTATCAAAATGTACATTATCTCACAAAAGTGAGTACACCCCTCACATTTTTGTAAATATTTTATTATATCTTTTTATATCTTTTCTCGTGACAACGCTGAAGAAATGACACTTTGTTACAATGTAAAGTAGTGAGTATACAGCTTGTATAACAGTGTAAGTTTGCTGTCCCCTCAAAATAACTCAACACACATTAATGTCTAAACCGCTGGCAATAAAAGCAAGTACAGCCCTAAGTGAAAATGTCCATATTGGGCCCAAAGTGTCAATATTTTGTGTGGCCACCATTATTTTCCAGCACTGCCTTAACCCTCTTGGGCATGGCGTTCACCAGAGCTTCACAGGTTGCCACTGTCCTCTTCCACTCCTCCATGATGACATCACAAAGCTGGTGGATGTTAGAGACCTTACGCTCCTTCACCTTCCGTTTTGAGGATGCCCCACAGATGCTCATTGGGTTTAGGTCTGAAGACATGCTTGGCCAGTCCATTACCTTTACCTTCAGCTTCTTTAGCAAGGCAGTGGTCGTCTTGGAGGTGTGTTTGGGGGTCGTTATCATGTTAGAATACTGCCCTGTGGCCCAGTTTCTTGAAGGGAGGGGATCATGCTCTGTTTCAGTATTTCACAGTACATGTTGGCATTCATGGTTCCCTCAATGAACTGTAGGTCCCCAGTGTCGGCAGCACTCATGCAGCCCCAGACCATGACACTCCCACCACCATGCTTGACTGTAGTCAAGACACACTTGTCTTTGTACTCCTCACCTGGTTGCCGCCACACACGCTTGACACCATCTGAACCAAATAAGTTTATCTTGGTCTCATCAGACCACAGGACAGGGTTCCAGTAATCCATGTCCTTAGTCTGCTTGTCTTCAGCAAACTGTTTGCGGGCTTTCTTGTGCATCATCTTTAGAAGAGGCTTCCTTCTGGAATGACAGCCATGCAGACCAATTTGATGCAGTGTGCAGCGTATAGTCTGAGCACTGACAGGCTGACCGCCACTCCTTCAACCTCTGCAGCAATGCTGGCAGCACTCATATGTCTATTTCCCAAAGACAACCTCTGGATATGATGCTGAGCACATGCACTCAACTTCTTTGGTCGACCATGGCGAGGCCTGTTCTGAGTGGAACCTGTCTTGTTAAACCACTGTATGGTCTTGGCCACCATGCTGCAGCTCAGTTTTTAGGATCTTGGCAATCTTCTTATAACCTAGACCATCTTTATGTAGAGTAACAACTCTTTTTTTCAGATCCTCAGAGTTTTTTGCCTTGAGGTGCCATGTTGAACTTCCAGTGACCAGTATGAGAGAGTGAGAGCGTAAGATCTCTAACATCCACCAAACGCACCTGCTCCCCATTCATACTCGAAACCGTATAACAATAATGAGTCACATGACACCGGGGAGGGAAAATGGCTAATTGTTCCCAATTTGGACATTTTGACTTAGGGGTGTTCGCACTTTTGTTGCCAGCTGTTTAGACTTTAATGGCTAATTAGTGTGTTGAGTTATTTTGAGGGGGGATAGAAAATGTACACTGTTATACAAGCTGTACACTGGTAGCTGTGGCTGTAGCTGTGCAACCAAATTTCTATGATCTTTACTGGGAATGCCATTATTCCCAAACCCCATCCAAGTTAAATTCCCTCAATAAAACAACATGTAGCGCTGGTAGATTTACAATCTACCGCAGATTAGGTAAATTTAGTAAATTGTGTGTTAAGAAGGTTAAAAGTTCGCCTCTGTTCCAGCTTGGCTGACATTGTGTGTGCTTCCGTGCTGACCGGTGGGTGTCGCTGTTACCATTAGTCAGTGTTGGAAGGGCAACGTGTCGAAGTGTATAGATGCCCCTCTGTCTCGGAGACAAGCTCGGTGGATGTGGTCTTCTGAGGTGCATTCTGGGAAGGGGGTATTTATGGGACAGACGCCATGTTCTAAGGTCGTTTTGCAGCCACCTGCTGGCCCTCCTGGCCGACAGGTATGCGTTAAGGAGCTACCTCGTGGTTCTCCGATCGGGAGCCCACGATGCTACGGCGCAGGGGTGGGTCCAGAGGCTTGTCTGGGGCCTACCACCGCAGCCGAGGAATGGTCCTGAGCTGTTGGTCCTGTGTGACGAAGCTGGACAGCCGAGGAGATCCCAGGGGAGGACCCATCTTGGAGAGATCACGCAGCATGCTGGTCTATAGAGGGGCCTGGTGACTTGGCTGGAGGACGTATCCAAAAGAAGTAACCATACAGCATAGTGTTGCCGGTTCGGCTTAAAGGTTCAGGCACTGTGGCTGGCTGTTCACTGCAGAAGATCTGATACATCCTGTGGCAGAGGATCGTGCAGATTTACCCCCCTAATAAGTCTGTGGCAGAGACTTTAGATTCATGCTGCATACAGGCTGCTAGACCGGTGAGAGAGGCCTATCCAGACGAGCAAAGAGTGCATCCCATAAGGGGAACTCATTCCACATAATTATCTGAATTCTACCAGGACATTTGTTGCTAAGATCTTGTAAGAAGATATTTGAGTTTCTCCTGAAGGTTTCCTTTTCTGTCTCTTTCCTGCTACTTCCTAAAGCTTGACTGTTCAATAAAGCATTGAAAACGTACTCCAGTGTTGGTGCGTGTGTCGTCCAGCAGTAAACTCAATGGAAACCCTAGACCCGGTGCCAGTGAAACAGAGGGAAGCAAAGTGAAGGTAACAGACCCGCTTAAACTAGCAGCTCCACCATGAGATAGTGCTACAAACAAAACAAAGCCAACGGACTGTCCATTGTCTTAGAGTGTCTGGGAAGTGAATGCCAAGCTGGGCAGGGGGATAGGTGGGCCACATCACTTAGCAGCCCCTATGAGGGTATCGCTACAATTGGATTAAAAAGAATGCACGAAGCACCAAGTTAAATCCCATTTAGGGAATAAAGTGCTTAATGAAGGCCTTATCCTCATGACCGACTTCATGAACTGAGACACTACAGAATGTGATATCCATCTTTTGCAAGTCAAAGCAGATACAACTGAAACCTGAACTGTAGATTAAACCATTTTCTAAACCAGACTGAAGAAACGTTGAGACAAGAAAGTTGAGACACCAATGGAAACAGGGGATCAAACTGCTGAGAGGAATCAAAATGCAGAAAAGGGCACCATATTCTGTAATAAGTAGAGTTCTTGGAATTCTCCTTGCTTTAAATAACATTTTGATGACTGTATCTGAGATGTCTAGCTTTCTGTACCAATGTCTCTCAATGTCCACTCCATCAAGTTGAAACATCTGACATTTGGATGCTGTTGGAATTTGCCTTGTACTAGCTGACCTGGTGCTAGCAGTAGAGGAATTGGTGGCTCAATTTTCATCTTCTATAACAATGAGAAACATGGCCTCCTGGGACCGAAAGGGAATAATGGAAACAGCTGAGATATACTCTCCCTGGATCCTCAGGAGGACTTGCAGGATCAACAGAACTGGAGGGAAAATATAGGCCAGATGAAACCACCATCAGAGAACCCTGGGCCATATTTTTGGAGAAGTACTCTGGTAGTCAAGCACTGGCAGCGGAGTCAATAAGATCTATTTCCAAATTTCCCAGGGCTTGACTATCTGTTTCATGATTGTTCAATGCCCATTTTTTGTGGTTGGAAAACACCCTCTGACCCTGGCAGAGATAATGCTCTTAGACTGAAGATACAACAGCAGAAGACTTTTGGTTCCACCCTGCCTCTTTACGCAGGCCACTGCTGTCCTGTTATCTGACAATTTCCGAAGACTGGATGACAGGAAGCAACACTGTAACCAGAGGCCCTGAGTCTGGAATCCCATGTAATAAGCTCCCCAACTTTCCTGACTGACATCACTCAACACAATTTCTGAATTTAGTCCTAAGGGTCTGCCCTGGGACAGTTCACTGAGTTCCAACCACTTAGTGGCCTTCTTATTGTGATGGGAAGGGGAATCATCTTGGACAGGGAGGATCTATTTCCCTACTTAAGGAAGTTGTACTGAAAACTCCTGTGATGTCACTTTGCCCATGTCACAGAGGATGGAAGCTGACTGAGAACTTGCATACAATCCCCTCTGTTATATGACGACTTCTTTATTACCTTCCAGACTGTCTCCCCAATTTTCTGATTTTTCTTAGAGGAAGAAAGACAATCAACCATGACGTTTTGTAAGAAATGCCCAGGTATTTGTGCAATTGAGTAGGACAAAGCTAACTTTTCTGGACATTCACCAGACACCCGTAATGTGCCAACACCTTCTGCGGCTCTTCAACATCCTAGGTAATTCTGTTAGCACTAGAATATTGTCCAAATAGTGAAAAATTCTGAGACCCTGACAATAAAGAAGGGCAATGAAAGAAGACAGCATATAAACTGGTAATGGCTCTAACCAAAAGCAAATCTTAGATACTTTTGTTACCCTTGCTTTCACATAAAGATAGGCGTCAGCCATATCTACTGACACCAAACCGTTTGGTAGAAACGCCAAGATGATGCTCTGTATTGATTCAAAAAATGGAATGTGGAACCCTGATGAACACATTGAGGAACTTGGGGTTGGGCACCAGCCTACACTTTCCTGAAGAATTTATTATTTAAAATCAAGGGGAATAAACCCTTGAGCTCCTCTCCTAAAGTAGAACAGGGACAATTTCCCAAGACAATAATAATTCTTTAATCTTCTATTGACTTCGCCCAAGCCCATCTGAAACACAGAAGCCTTGTACCTTCAGGAACCATCTAATAAGAAGCATCTTCAGAATGATTTAACTGTGCTCTGTGAACGCTGAGATGCCTTGAATTTGATACTCTTTAAAAAAAAAAAGATTGCCTGTATAATATTCTTTCATAGAAAGGTAGGCTTTGGATTCATCCCTGGAAATCAAATCAATCCCTGGATGCATTATTTAGACTGTCAAGAGTTTTTTCTTCTGTGGAATCAAACTAGATTTTCCGCCACATACTGCGTGGTCTCTTCTAATGTCTTTCCGTAGAGAAACCTACCCTGAAACAGGATGGAGCACAAGCTTTGTTTGGAAGCTGTCTCAGCTAACTAGTGCTTAAGCCTTAAGGTTCCCCTGGCCTTTACAAAATGAGCTATTAGACAACCCCATCATCCACACTTCATCCACTGCTGCCTCTCTGATATAATCTTCTTCCATTGTTTCATAAATGTAATTTTTTGTTTAATACATTTTTATTAAAGAAAAATATAGCAAATATACAAATACAGCACAAAATAGAAAACAGTTCTATTTGTACAATAACATAGAATACAGTACTCATGGAATCCATCAATTAGGAAATTACAGTAGGTACCTCCAGGAAGATGCATAGAGTCAATGTAGCAACTAATTGGACACAAGATGTTAACTAGGTGAGTACTATAATTCAAACATAGTTGAGTAGGACATATTGCTTTGGTTTAATAAAGATATACATTAAGAAAGAGTAGTGGTAGAGAAAGAAAGAAAAAAAGAGAAAGAAAGTGGGGAAGAAGAAAAGAGGAAGAAATGAAGGAAGATATGTTAAAAAAAAAAAAAAAAAGGGGGGTGGGGGGGAGAGGATAGAGAGTTGCCGGCATGCATGTATTGAGTGGAGGGGAGAATTAGCATAATCAGGTGCTAGATGGCTAAGCTAGAGTGTTAGGTTTAAGGGGTTTGAGCAATAAGATTTGTATATGTGGCGTTAGTCTGAAATTTTGTCTCCCAAATTAGGCTCCCAAATTAGGGAATATTTCTGGGAGGTCCCTCTAATATTATGGCTGATACTCTCCATGAGGTGTACATTGTCAACCATTTATAGCCAAGCTTTTATAGAAGGAATTACTGGTTGGCCCCACAAAGTGGGTATTAAGGCCTTGGCAGTATTCAAAAGATGAGGAATGATTGAGCGTTTGTATGACCTTATGGGAGTTTTTGTGACATGAAAAAGAATAGCCCACGGGTCATTTGGTATATGAACATCAGCGATCTGAACAATCAGAGTATGAATATCATCCCAATATGGTAGGGTAAGTGGACAAAACCACCATATGTGTGCATGAGTAGCTTTGTTCCCACAGTTCCTCCAGCACAATGGGGAGCTGGCGGGGAACATTTGGTGCAATTGAACTGGGGTGTAATGCCACCTAGTGAGCAATTTATAGTTGACCTCTGACATTCTTGAGGCTAAGGACGAGGTGTGGGCTAATTGTAGGACCCTATCATTTTGGCTGTCAGTCAAGGAAAAATCAAGGTCAGTTTGCCATTTAGTCAGATAAGGAGGGAAGTCAGGGTTTTGAAGAGTAATAAGGGCTTTATAAAATAAAGAAATGCTATGTAGGGGAGGGTCTTTTGGATTAAATATCACTTCTATATCGTTTAAATCACTAACGCCCCTAAGTGGAGTAGGAAGAGAGCTTAAGAAGTGTTGTATTTGGTGGTATCTCCACTTATCTAGGAACATGGCAGATTTAGGAGCATGGATCGCATGTAATGGTTTGAGTACGTTGCCATTTAAAATGTGAGAGAGGTTCTTCTGACCTCCATGATTTAAAACCTGGATCCTGAAGGCCTGGCAGAAAGTATGTGTGATTGAGGAGAGGTAATAGAGGGGAGTCATAAGTCCAAGAAATTTTTTTATGTAGAGCGTCCCATACATCTAAAGAGGAAATAGTAAGGGCCGAGGTAGTACGAGCAAGGTTCCTGTGGGAGCGAGGTATCCAGGGAGCTATTGAAAGATCCACACCACTTAAGAAATACTCAATTTGTACCCATAGATTTGAGTTAAGGGCATATTTCCATTCAGCTAGTCTGGCCAATACAGTTGCTTGATAATATGCCTTGAAATTAGGAAGTGCCAGACCACCTGAGCTTTTGGAACGAAACAATAACTCTCTGGATATTCTAAGGTGTCTGTCTTTCTAGATAATGCGGGAAATCATGGACTGTAAAATAGTAAAAAATCCCACTGGAACACATAATGGTAGCATTTGGAAGAGGAAGAGGATGAGAGGTAATAAGTTCATTTTAATTATATTAACCTTCCCTAACCAGGTGTGGGACAAGTTAGACCATTTTCGTAGGTCGACTCTGATCTTGTTTAGCATGGGAATATAATTGTATCGAAAAAGGGATTGAAGATTAGAAGTAAGATAAACACCTTTTCATACAATTTGGTTACCATTTAAAGGGAAAGAGGGGTTTGGGAGAGAGAGTCTCGGACTTAGGGATGTTAATGTTTAAAATTTCGGATTTAGATTTAAAGTTTTATTTTAAAGTTAGAAATTGATTGAAACGTGGAAAACGCAGACATCAAGTTCGGAATCGAAATACGTGGTTGTTGAATGAAAAATAATACATTGTCTGCATAAGCCGCGTATTTATGGGATCTGTTGCCTATTTGTATGCCTTTGATATTGGCATTATTCCTAATTGTGGCTAAAAAAGGTTCTAAAGTAATAGCAAAAAGGAGAGGGGAGAGGGACATCCTTGTCTGGTTCCATTATGTAAGACGAAGGGGTCACTCAGCGTTCCGTTAATCCTAACTTGAGCTGAGGGATTAGAATAAAGGGAAGAAATACGATGGAACATTTTAGGACCCATACCGAAGTGGCGTAAGGTCATATTAAGGTACTCCCAGTCCACCCTATCAAAAGCTTTTTCTGCATCAGTGGAAAGGAGTAGGGTGGGCTGGGAGCACCACTGAACATATTGAATTAGGGAAATTGCACGAAGGGAATTATCTTTTGCATCTCTAGAGGGTATGAAACCTGTTTGGTCTGCCGAGATCCAATTGGGTATAAGGAGAAGTAAGCGGTTTGCCATTACTTATAATAATTTAATGTCAACGTTTATTAATGATATTGATCTAAAACTGTTACAAAGGGTAGGATCCTTATCTGGTTTGGGAATGACAGTGATATGAGTCGAAAGTGATTCTGGGCGTAAACCTGAGGAGTGAGAGATAGAGTTTGCATATTCAGAGAGGCGAGGGAGCAGGATGTCACTAAATGTTTTATAATATAAAATAGTGAACCCGTCAGGTCCAGGGGCTTTACCAGAGGGGGAGGACTTCAATGCTGCTTGAAATTCCTCAACTGAGAAGTCTTCCTCCAATTCTTTAAGGACAAATATGGGTAATTTAGGAAGATTTGCCTCTCTCAAGTAGGAAAGCATGCGATTCCTTCTCTCCTTATGAGGAAGAGAGGACAAGTCATTTTTGACGTTATATAGGTCCGCGTAATAATCTCTAAAGGCTTTAGCGATATCTGGAGTTGCATGGGCCAATTCACCTGACGAAAGCTTAATTTTGGGGATAAACGATTGCGACTGTTTAGTCTTTAGTGATCTAGCCAATAATCTACTTGCTTTGTTCCCCCATTCGTAAAATTTCTGTGACAAACGCTGGAACTTTCTCTTGGTGTCTAAATTAAGGAGGGATTTCAATTCCTCATGTTTAAGTGTGAGGGATTGAAGGTGTTCAATATGTAAAGAAAGTTTATGCTGCTTGTCAAGAGCGGCTATCTGTTGTAAAACCTGGTTAATTTGTTGACCATGTTCTCTTTTTATCCGAGCACCAAGCTCAATGAGGCGGCCTCTAATAGTAGCCTTATGAGCTTCCCATACGATAGAAGGGGAGGTGTCAGAGGATTTGTTTTCCTTAAAGTACTGCGATAAATGAGAAGCCAACATAGAGACCTCCGCTTAAGCTTCATTAAGCTTCCAGTTGGTGGTACGTCGGGGTAGGGAGGGCATGGTCAATGTCATTGACACAGGTGCGTGGTCTGAAATTGATGCAATGCCTGTGAGCAGAGTGTAAGAGGGGTAGATGAAAATGGTCTAGGAATATGTTGTCTATTCTGGAGTATGATTGGTGTGTTGAGGAATAGTGTGAAAAATCCTTCTCCTTGGGATGAAGAAGGCGCCAGACATCCATCAATTGATGATCAAGAAGCCGTTTTTTCACAAATTTCAGTTGTTTGAAAGAGATATTAGAACGGCTTTGTGATGTATCAATAGTGGGGTCTAACGGCATGTTTATATCCCCCGCTAGGATTGTGAGTCCCTTAGCAAAGTGTGACAATTTAGTCAATATTTGGGAGAGAAAGGCAGGCTGGT
Organism: Aquarana catesbeiana; assembly: GCF_042186555.1. NCBI lineage: Eukaryota > Metazoa > Chordata > Amphibia > Anura > Ranidae > Aquarana > Aquarana catesbeiana. The sequence continues at coordinate 675,837,100 of NC_133324.1, read as the reverse complement.
TATGGTTCGGGCAGTAGATATTTGCAAGCGTGCATTGAACATTTCCAATAAATCCCCTAAGAAAAAGAAAGCGACCATGGTCATCCACAAGCATATCAGATAGCCTAAAGGACACATTTCTGCAAAAACCAATGGCTACTCCCTTGGTCTTATTGGTGTCTGATAGGCTATAGTACCACTGCGGAAAGTTAGGTGAGGTTAGTTTAACAGGTGTCGTGTCAGTTAATTGCGTTTCCTGAAGGAAGGCAATGAAACACGTAGCTTGTTTCAGTTCCCGATAGTTGGTGTCTTTTAGCAGCGACATTAAGACCCCTAACATTATAGGATACAATCTTTACCTTAGCCATTTAAAAATAAAATGAGGGCCTTCAGTCTATCTTGCCATGCATGCCAGCAGGGAGGGGGAAGTGGAATCCACTAGCGCCGTTTATCTTCTGGTCTCCTAGAGGGCGGAAGGCAGCCTTCCCGGGATGAGCGTCTGTTCGGTGCCCGGCTCACAGGAACGGCAGGCCGGAGGTTCCGAACGGGCCGCAGGCCCCAAGATGGCGGCGGGCGTCTCTGATGTGGAGTGATCTGTAGGCCCGGAACATAAAAGTCAGCCAAAGCCAAGAAAGGACCCTCCAGAAATTTAGCAGGGTGGTCCAGGAGGCTGTAGTGGTGTGAAACAGGCTCACAGGAGGGGATTGGAGCCTGGATGGCGGCGGATTCCCTGTGCTTTGGAGGAGCTCAGCTGAAACACGTCCTCCACGATGCACGTCCAGACACGCCCCCTTCATAAATGTAATTATGAGTAATGATGCAACTTTTCTTTCCAACCACATGGGTCCTGCCTATTCACATGGTTAGATGAATCTGAAGACTTCTCCCATCTCTTCCATCCCAGGCTATCCTCCTGAAAAGGGACCACAAAGAAATATAAGAACTAATTTGAAAAAAAAAGGGTACTTATACACCAATAAGCAAAAGGTTGCTATTTTTCTTGGACTTTGAAGTCCCAGGCAGCAAGGATTGCAGGACCATAACAGGATTGAAGCTTAAAAAAACATAAGACAAAAAGGGAAACATTAAACCACAGATGAGATAAAATCACTCGGAGCCAGGGAAAAACAAGTAATAAAACTTACTACCTAGCAGACAGAGTAATGAAATGACAGCCAGCACCCAAAAAAGGCGCTACCCATTTAAACATGCAAACGCAGAAAAAAGAAACAGATTTCCACCAACAAAAACATCAACAAAAATCATTGTGTACACCGCTACCCTAGCAATGCAACTTCACTCTGGCTGGATCTGCCCAGACCTCTGGAGCCTTGTAACCATGCTAGAAGTGACACAGAAGCTGAGTTTCTTCACCCGTAAAGCAGCGTTTATGCCAAAACACACATGGGATATAGGAATTGCCATAAGCCCTTATACTTAACCAACCGTTTCAATCTGCTGCAGGTAAGCAGAGGAGCCTTTGCTTTACACAGGAGACTGCCCATCCTGACATTAGGGATACTGTACCTCCTAGTGGGAGCCATTTACCTGGGAAAGTTTAAACTTGGAAAGGAAATAAGTAGAGAAGGAAAACAAACTGGACTAAAAAGATCTACATGAAAAGCAAACAGCTAGGGCTGTCCCAGGATGAGGGCTCTGTACACCACCAAGTTCTGAATTTAAGAGCTATTCAAGGGGTTGTCCTCAGGTGGTCAGGTGGATGGAGCTGACCCACATTAGGCTGACGTGAGGCATTCTACGGAAATCCTTTACAGACCAAAAAATATATTAAAATGATTTTTACCTGTTTCTATTTAGTAGCCACTATTGCTTTAACAAAACCAACGTGGAATGCTGTCCCCTTAACATATCTGTACATGTACAGGACCCTGGGCAAGTATTTCACCAAAAATAACCTCTTCATGCCGGCCGTACACATATATGCAGCCTCTCGGCGTTAACACTGAGCGGCCACATATATGCGTACCTGAATGTAAATAAAGATTTGCCTCCTGACACAGTTACTGGTGGCTAACGGAAAGCTCCCAATCTCTACTTGCGATCCGGAGCTTTCCAATCATGTGAATTCTGTCACAGGCAATCACGGCGGTCACATGATTAGAAACCCTGCCCTGAATCCTGGCATCAGAGACCTCTTAAAAGGCTGGGAGGCGCCAGCATTAAGGGGTTAAAGGATCGTTGCTGTAGACATAAGCATATACAATGCTGTGAAAAAGTATTTGCCCCCTTTCTGATTTTTTTTTTTCATTTTTTTCCATTGTCATACTTAAATGACTTAGATCTTTAAACAAATTTTATTATTACACAAAGATAACCCGAGTAAATACAAAATGCAGTTTTTAAATGATGGTTTCATTTATTAAGGCAAAAAAGCTGTCCAAACATGCCTGGCTTTATGTGAAAAAGTAATTGTCCCCTAAACCTAATAACTGGTTGTGCCACTCTTGGTGGCAACAACTGCAATCAAGCATTTGCGATAACTGCCAGCGAGTCTTTCACATTGCTGTGGAGCAATTTTGGCCCACTCTTCTTTGCAGAATTATTTTAATTCAGCCACATTGGAGGGTTTTCCAGCATGAATGGCCTGTGTAAGGTCATGATACAACATCTCAATTGGATTTAAGTCCGGGCTTTGACTAGGCCACTCCAAAACCTAAATTTTGCTTTGTTTGAACCATTTGGAGGTGGACTTGCTGTTGTGTTTCGGATCATTGTCCTGCTGCATAACCCAAGTGCACTTGAGCTTGAGGTCACGAACTGATGGCTGGACATTTTCTGGTAGATCTCCAATTCATAGTTCCATTAATTATGGTAAGTCATCCAGGTCCTGAAGCTGCAAAGCAGCCCCTGGCCATCATGCTATCACCACTATGTCTGACTGTTGGTATGATGTTCTTGTTATGAAATGCTGTATTCATTTTATGCCAGTAACGGGACGCACACCTTCCAAAAAAGTAAAATTTTTGTCTGATCAGTCCACAGAATATTTGTCTAAAAGTCTTGGGGATCATCAAGATGTTTTTTGGTAAATGTGAGATGAGTCTTTGTGTTCTTTTTGGTCAGCAGTGGCTTTGGCCTAGGAACTCTCCTATGGGTGCTATTTTTGCCCAGTCTTTTTCTTATTGTTGAATCATGAACACTGATCTTAACTGAGGCAAGTGAGGCCTGCTGTCAGGTACCTTTTTTGAGGCCAAGATGCTGAGAGAGGCTCCCTTTGCGGCTAATCGCAGTATACCCCTGAAGGTGGTACAGGAGGTATAGGGCTCAAAGAAGAACGGGTTGCCAGCAGGTTGAGAAGGCTTGAGCTGATTATCACTTGGAGACTTTGCTTGAGAGGATGACAAGGAGTATTCTGGACACTTAGTAAAAGCCTGGCTGAGGGTAGAACACAGGAGAGCAGATTGGAGGCTGTGGTGAGGCTAGCTGAGGGTCAATCACAGGTACTGTAAGTAATAGGCAAAGTCCGTGAGCCAAGCCGGGGGTCAAACACTGGTAATCAGGCAGGTGCAAGCATAGCAAAGTCTGTGAGCCAAGCCGGGGGTTAAACACTGGCAATCAGGCAGGTGCAAGTATAGCAAAGTCCGTTAGCCAAGCTGGGGGTCAAACACTGGTAATCAGGCAGGTGCAAGTATAGCAAAGTCTGTGAGCCAAGCTGGGGGTCAAAAACTGGAGAGGAGATCAGAGCAGGTCAGGGGGCAAGCCGAGGTCACAACAGGAATCACTCGACAGTATAACACAGGGAAGAGCTGAAGACAATCCAGCAACTTGGGTCAGACAGAGGCAGCCTTTTATAGGCCAGCAGGGGGAACCATCTGTTACATGATGCGCATTTCTTCTACTGGCAAGATTGCCAGTACTTCCACGGCCTATTCCCTGACACCATTTCTCTGACACCTGCAGTTCTTTAGATGTTGTTCTGGGTTCTTTTATGACCTCCTGGCTGAGTCATCGTCATGCTCTTGGAGAGTTTTTTGTAGGCCGGCTACTTCTGGGAAGGTTCACCACTGTTCCAAGTTATCTCTATTTGTGGATAATGGCTCTCCCTGTGGTTCACTGGAGTTCCAAAACCTTAGAAACCGCTTTGAAACCCTGTTCTTGAATTTTTTTTAGATTGTGGCATGATGTGTGGCTTTTTGTGATCTGTTAGCGTGCTTCACTTTGTCAGACAGCTTCTATTTAACAGGTCTAGCCATAATCAGGCCTGGGTGTGACAAGTGAAATTTAACTCAGCTTTCCAAAGAATTGTGGTTAATCACAGTTCATTCATGATTCAGCATGGGAAGGTAAATTACCGCACTTTTCAAAGCACTGTAACTGGGGCTTATGTGGAGTAAGACACCGCTCAAAACCGACCTAGTGCTTCACATGTGGATATATGGCTGTGTATGGCCTCAGCTGTTATCCTCCAGCTTTGAGCAACGCTCCGGGTCTACACATGATCACAGTGGGTAATTCAGTGCAGCCTGTCTCAGCTGAAGGCATTGTCCCTGAATGGAATCTCTAGGTCAGCACTCAGCTATGTTTAAAATTGTATGGCCTCCGTGACAGGACTGTGGACTAGGAGGCATGGCCAGAGCACTGCTGGCTGAGGCCATACACAGCCATATCCACATCTGCAGCACTGGGTCGGTTTTGAGTGGCGTCTTACCCCACATACACTATATTACCAAAAGTATTGGGATGCCTGCCTTTACACGCACATGAATATGACGGCGGGACGGTGCAGCTGTTGTTCTGGGCCAACGTCCAGGCAGCCCAGGGGGTGCGCGCGCGCCACCTGGTGCGCGTGCCCGGCGGCCGCGATGTCCGTCGGGGACCCGCGATTGCTCATTAACTGAGCAGGACCGTGGATCTGTGTGTGTAAACACACAGATCCACGTCCTGTCAGATGGTAGGAGACCAATGGTGTGTTCCTTGTACAGAGGAACACCGATCGGTCTCCTCCCCTTGTGAGTCCCCTCCCCCCCACAGTAAGAATCACTCCCTAGCAACACAATTAACCCTATAGCACCCCCTCCTGGTTAACCCCTTCATTGCCAGTCACATTTATACAGTAGTCAATGCATTTTTATAGCACGGATCGCTGTATAAATGTGAATGGTCCCAAAAACATGTCAAAATTGTCCAATGTGTCCTCCACAATATCGCAGTCATGATAAAAATTGCAGATCGCCGCCATTACTAGTAAGAAAAAAAATAATAATAAAAATGCTATAAATCTATCCCCTTATTTTGTAGACGCTATAACTTTTGCGCAAACCAATAAATATATGCTTATTGCGATATTTTTTACCAAAAATATGTAGAAGAATACGTATCGGCCTAAAATTATAGCAAAAAGTAAAAAATATTGTGTTTTTTGCAAACTTGTCACTCTTGTTTTGTTTATAGCACAAGAAATAAAAACCGCAGGGGTGATCAAATTCCACCAAAAGAAAGCTCTATTTGTGGGAAAAAAATGATAAAAATTTTATTTGGGTACAGTGTTGTATGACCGCGCAATTGTCATTCAAAATGCGACAGCACTGAAAGCTGAAAATTGGCTTGGGCAGGAAGGGGGTGAAAATGCCCTGTATGGAAGTGGTTAATGGAATCCCAGTCTTCATCTGTAGAGTTCAATATTGAGTTGGCCCACCCTTTGCAGCTCTAACAGCTTCAACTCTTCTAGGCAGGCTGTCCACAAGGTTTAGGAGTGTGTCTATGGGAATGTTTGACCATTTTTCCAGAAGTGCATTTGTGAGGACAGGTACTGGTGTGGACGAGAAGGCCTGGCTCGCAGTCTCCGCTCTAATTCATCCCAAAAAGTGTTCGATCGGGTTGAGGTCAGGACTCTGTGCAGGCCAGTCAAGTTACTCCACCCCAAACTTGCTCATCCTTGTCTTTATGAACCATGCTTTGTGCACTGGTCCAAATTATTTGGTGATGGGGGGGTTATGGTGTGGGGTTGTTTTTCAGGGGTTGGGCTTGGCCAAAGGTGTCAGCATACCAAGACATTTTGGACAATTTCATGCTCCCAACTTTGTGGGAACCGTTTGGGGATGGCCCCTTCCTGTTCCAACATGACTGCGAACTAGTGCACAAAGCATTTTTTCTCACACAGTAGTCCTTTACTGTGTGTTGATGCACTATAATGCATGTGCATTGGAGGTGCTTTGCCTTATTGTGTTAGGTTACAATTCTAAATGAATGGCAACACAACATGCTACTGCCTGTAAGGAAGGGTTTGTTAATGCACATTATTGCAATACACCTTGGGTGGCTAGGTGTAACGTAGTAAACCTAAAACCAAAAATGTTTTATATTGCAGCTTTCAAATCATTAGAATTGGTGGCTGCATCAGTTTTCTTTTCTTAGGCGTTTTTTCCCCTCTGTTTTCACCTGGTGATCTGGCCAGTAATATACCTCCTGTATTAGAGTGCCACCACTCTGGATGAAGGAGCACAGGGGGCACCTTTGGACAGCAGCATTGTCAGTCTAGGGAGTAAGGAGAGTGGTAAATGTACTAGCAGATTTAGATACACTAACAAATTGAAGTCAAACTCCAGCTAACACTCTACAGGCAGGTACAGCAAACAGGTTTTTTTCCTTTTAGGATAAAGGTTTTACATAAATAAATAAAATATGTTCATTATAAGCATCCCTGCTACTGTTAAATGCTTTGTCTTATCTCTTTAACTAATACATTTTGCTGGAGAGCATGTTCTTTTGAAAAACAACAGACTTACTGGCTAGATCACCAGGTAAAAATTGAAGAAGGCCTAAAAAGGGAAATGAATGCAGCAATAACGCCTAAGAATTGGTAAGCTACAATATAATAAATGTTTGCTTTTGGGTTTAATACCACGTTAAGGGCATTGGATGATCACTTATTAGGCCCTTGGTATTAATGTATTATTGGATGTTTATGTTATTTTGCCCAAATGTTTAACTTCTTAAACCAAAAGTGATGTCCTACTAAGCCCACTATTACATCTTTTGCGAAAAGATGTCAGTCTATACAACTCGGTTATGTGCTGCTGGGCACAGGCTTTCCTCATCTTACTTAGTTTCCAGCTTACTCAGATTAGTCTGAGTAGGTATAGAAAAGTATAGCATCTACAAAAACAATTTTTTTGTGTTCGGCAAAAGAGTCATAGCAAGATAGATATAACAAGAGTCATTTTCATTAGGAGTGTTTTTTAGAAATGTGCGGTTTCGTCTCATTCCGAATTAAAATTCGGGCGAATTTTCATTTTTCGGGAATTCGGATGTATCAGAATTTCCAAATTACAATAGTACCGAATTTAAACAAATCCGAAATAACGAAAAAAAAATGCGGACGAAATTTGAATTTGAATCCTTTTTGAATATTTTTCGAATACTTTTCGAATTTGAATAGTTTTCAAATTCAAATAGTTTTTAAATTCGAATAGCTTTTAAATTTCCAAAGATAACAAAATAGAATAGAAAATAAAGGAATAGAATAGAAAAAAATAATAGCATAGAAAAGAATATAACAGAAAATAAAAGAATAGACTAGAATATAATAGAAACAAATAGAATAGAATAACATTGAAATACAACCATCTTCTGAAATTCAAATTTCAAATAGAATAAATTTGAATTTGAATACATAAGAAAAGTATAGAATAGAAAATAATAGAATAGAAAAGAAAAGAATTAAAAAAAAAACAATAGAATAGAAAGAATATGCCATTTCTCAAGATTCAAATAGAATCAATTTGAATTTGAATATAATAGAAAATGATAGATTGGAATAGAATAGAAATTAACAGAATAATATAGAAAAAAACAATAGAATAGAATAGAAAGAATATAACCATCTTCCAAAATTTGGATTTCGAATAGAATAAATTTGAATAGAAAAGAATAGAATAGAATAGAAATTAAAATAATAGAATAGAATAAACAAATATAAAAATAATACAATTAAAAAACCAATAGAATAGAATAGAATAGAAAGAATATAACCATTTCCCAAAATTCAAATAGAATTAATTCTGATTTAAATAGAATAGAAAATAATAGATTCGAATAGGAAGATGGTTATAGTCATTCTATTCTATTCTGTATTTTTCTATACTATTGTGTTATTTTCTATTTTATTCTACTCTATTCTTTTCTATTCTATTCAAATTTGAATTGATTCTATTTGAAGTTTGGAAAATGGTTATATTATTTCTATTCTATTCTATTTTATTGTTTTTTTTAATTCTATTATTTTCTATTCTATTTGAATTTCAGAAGATGGTTATAATCTTTCTACTTAATTCCTTTGTGTTTATTATATTCTATTCCATTCTATTCTTTTATTTTATATCATATTTTGTTCTGTTTTACTCTATTATATTGTATTCTTTTATTTTCTGTTATATTCTTTTCTCATCTAATATATATTTTCTATTCTATTCCTTTTATTTTCTATTCTATTTTATTCTCTTTGGAAATTGGAAAACTTTTCGAATTTAAAAACGATTCGATTGGAAAACGTTTCGAATTTGAAACCTATTAGAATTCGAAAACTATTCAAAATAGATTCGAAAACCTTTTAAATCGATCCGAATTTGAAAATTCTAATCGATTCTAATACAAATAAATGAACCTATATCTGAAAACGAATTAAACAAATTTATCTAAACAAATTTATGTAAATAACGAATCGAAAACAAAACTAAACAAATTTTTTCGTTCTGCACATGTCTAGTGTTTTTTTACTTGCATTTAACAAGTGTATAGTATTAGTGCTGCACTAAAGTTTATGAGAACAAACAACATGTAACCAGCATTAACACTTAAAGACATAAAGTCCATCTTTTCATGTAAACAAAGCATATGTTGCTAATTTTTTTGATGTTATCCCAAATCTTTAAAGCCCAAATCCAAAAGAGACGTGGCACAGCATCACTGAATCAGACAGCTTGTGGGGGACAGTGCAGAGGTGAAGGTTAGTACTGCAGCTACTGCTACTTTTTAACTTTTAAAGGGGCTGGGGACTAAATTTAGAGGTTTTTGGTCAGAATGTTAAATTGTATTTGAGTTAACTACTATATTTCTAATATCATTTGGACTCCGGCTCACTACACACTTTGGGAATTCTCACATATTCTGAGTCATATGTTCACATGTTCATTGTTTACATCTAATGTATAGCCACATGGCTTATGTATACACTCTTACCATATGTTCCTTATTGATGGCAATCCACAGTAGTGTACGGAATTTGTGGAGCCTCCTTCATTTTCTCCTTCTGATGTTGTAACGCCACGTTCCTCCGGGCCTCCTTGTTGTATTCATATCATTTTAATAATGTTTTTACTGAATTAAAATGGTATCTGAAATAATTATTATATAGTGTATTGTAGGTTACCAGTCCTTAGATGTTGTATCCGCACTTGTTTTCTTTTTTCAACCTCTTTACTTTTTATTTTCATCTGGTAATTCAGCGAATAACACACTTCCTGTACCTGTAACATTTAGACCCCTTTCACACCGAGCCGCCTATAGCGTCGGTGGTAAAATGCCGCTATTTTTAGCGGCGTTTTACTGTCGGATTTGCGGCGCATTTCGGCCGCTAGCGGGGTGCTTTTACCCCCCGCTAGCGGCCGAGAAAGGGTTAAAACCGCCCGCAATGCACCGCAATAGCTGCGTTTTGCCGGCGGTATCCCAGTGCTGCCCCGATGATTTCAATGGGGAGCAGCAGTGGAGAAGCGGTAAACACACCGCTCCTTCACCGCTCCAAAGAAGCTGCTGACAGGACTTTTCCTGACGTCCTGCCAGCGCAGCGCTCCGGTGTCACACTGGAGACAATGCTGCAGCTGTTTGAGGGCGGATTGCAGGCACTATTTTTAACACTATAGCGCCTGCAAAACGCCCTCGGTGTGAAAAGGGTCTTATATATTCTGCTGTATTTGTAGAGGCAGTCATGGTTGTACACAAAAATCTGAATTAAACTGTGTATGCAACTATGCCCAAATCCCTATCTTCCTCTACCAGCCAGCACTAAAAACTGTTTCACAACAATGCTACTCTGTGATGGAGTTCCATATGGCCGCAACACGTCAGGTTAAGCCATGCTGATGACATCATCACGCTGAAGGAGAATCGCCATGCAGTTACCCTTGCCCTATCTACAGTGCTCTGCTAAGTATACAACCATTTGGGTATTTGGAGGCTTGATCTTTCCCTCTGATGTTACATGTGAGTATTTTTATTTGTGTGAATGTGTTTTTAAAATCATGGCAGTGAGCACTTTATTATCTCTTTTTTTTCTCCAAGATATGCTGTGTATGAGGATGCATTGGAAAGTTTAACCCTTTGAACCATTTATAGGACCCCTGTAATTTAACCACTTGCCCACTGGGCACTCAAACCCCCTTCCTAACCAGACCAATTTTTAGCTTTCGGTGTTCTCACATTTTGAATGACAATTACTCATGCAACATTGTACCCATATGAAATTTTTGTCCTTTTTTCCACACAAATAGAGCTCTCTTTTGGTGGTATTTAATCACCTCTGGGTTTTTTATTTTTTGCACTATAAAAGAAAAAAGACTGAAAATTCTGTAGAAAAATGAATTTTTCTTAGTTTCTGTTATAAATATTTGCAAATTTTGTCATTTTTCTTCATAAATTTTGGCCAAAATTTATACTACTACATATCTTTGGTAAAAATACCCCAAATCTGTGTATATTATTTGGTCTGTGTGAAAGTTATAGAGTCCACAAGCTATGGTGCTAATCTCTTAACATTTATCACACCTGAAGTACTGACGGCCTCATTTCTTGAGACCCTATCAAGCCAGGAAAGTATAAATACCCCCCAAATGACTCCTTTTTGGAAAGTAGACATTCCAAGGTATTTAGTAAGAATCATGGTGAGTTTTTTGAAGTAGTAATTTTTTCCCACAATTCTTTGAAAAATCAAGTTGTTTTTTTTTCACAAAATTGTCATATTAGCAGGATATTTCTCACACACAGCATATGCATACCACAAATGACACCCCAAAACACATTCTACTACTTCTCCTGAGTATGGCAATACCACATGTATGAAACTTTTACACAGCGTGGCCACATACAGAGGCCCAACGTGTAGGGAGCACCACCAGGCGTTCTAGGAGCATAAATTACACATATAATTTCTTAACTACCTCTTGCACTTTTGAAGGCCCTGGAGCACCAAGACAATGGAAACGCCCCCAAAATTACCCCATTTTGGAAAGAAAACACCCCAATGTATAATCTTTGAGGCATAATGAGTCTTTTGAACATGTCATTTTTTTCTACAAGTTTTTGGAAAATATGGAAAGAAAATTAAAACGCATTTTTTTTTCTACACAAAGTTGTCCATTTATACAATATTACTAACACATAGCATGTACATACCAAAAATTACACCCCAAAATAGATTCTCCTGCTTTTCCTGAGTATGGCAGTACCACATGTGAGAGACTTTTCCACAGCCTGGCCACATACAGAGGACCAACATGCAGGGAGCACCATCAGGTGTTCGAGGGGCATAAATATAAAATCTAATTCTATCTATTACACTTTTGTGAGACACTGATGGGCACTGTAGTGGCATGGATGTTGCATGGATGAGGTATGGCTGAGTATGGTTGAGTATGGCTGGGTATTGCTGGGTATTGCTGGGTATTACCGAGTATTGCCGAGTATTACGGGTATGCCGGCTATTGCCATACGTATTGCTACGTATGGCTGAGTATGGCTAGGTATAGCTTAGTATGGTTGAGTATGGCTGAGTATAGCTGTGTATGGCTAGGTATGGCTGAGTATGGATGGGTATGGCTGAGTGTGGCTGGGTATGGCTTGGTATTGATGAGTTTTGCTATGTATGGCTGAGTATGGCTAGGTATAGCTGGGTATTTCTAGGTATGGCTGAGTATGGCTGGGTATGGCTGAGTATTGCTGGGTTTGGCTGAGTATTGCTGAGTATGGCTGGGTATTGCTGAGTATGGTTGGCTATTGTTGAGTATGGCTGGGTATGGCTGGGTATGGCTGGGTATGGCTGGGTATTGCTGGGTATTGCTGGGTTTGACTGCATGCCATTGCTGAGCCTATCATGCAAACTGTTAGATGCACACTGCCACTGGACTCTAGAGCAGTAGAAAAGTGTTCTCTGGAGAGACAAATCATGCTTCTCTGTCTGGCAATCCGATGGACGTGTCTGAGTTTGGCAGTTGCTAGAACAGTACTTGCCTGACTGCATTGTGCCAAGTGTAAATTTTGGTGGAGGGGGGATTATGGTGTTAGGTTGTTTTTCAGGGGTTGGGCTTGTCCCCTTAGTTGCAGTGTAGGGAACTCTTAAGGCGTCAGCATACCAAGACATTTTGGACAATTTTATGCTCCCAACTTTGTGGGAACATTTTGGGGATGGCCCTTTCCTGTTCCAATATGACTGCACACCAGTGCACAAAGCAAGGTCCAAAAGACATGGATGAGCGAGTTTGGGGTGGAGAAACTTGACTGACCTGCACAGAGTCTAGACCTCAACCCGATAGAACACCTTTGTGATGAATTAGAGAGTAGACTGCGAGACAGGCCTTCTCATCCAACATCAGTGCCTGACCTGACAAATGCGCTTCTGGAAAAAGGGTCAAACATTCCCATAGACACACTCCTAAAAAGACAGCTTTCCCAGAAGAGTTGAAGCTGTTATACAGTCAGGTCCATAAATATTGGGACATCGACACAATTCTAATCTTTTTGGCTCTATACACCACCACAATGGATTTGAAATGAAACGAACAACATGTGTTTTACCTGTAGACTTTCAACTTTAATTTGAAGGTATTTACATCCAAATCAGGTGAACGGTGTAGGAATTACAACAGTTTGTATATGTGCCTCCCAATTTTTAAGGGACCAAAAGTAATGGGACATGGCCAGGTGTGTGTTATTCCCTCACTATTCCATTTACAAGGAGCAGATAAAAGGTCCAGAGTTCATTTCAAGTGTGCTATTTGCATTTGGAATCTGTTGCTGTCAACTCTCAATATGATATCCAAAGAGCTGTCACTATCAGTGAAGCAAGCCATCATTAGGCTGAAAAAAACAAAACAAACCCATCCGAGAGATAGCAAAAACATTAGGTGTGGCCAAATCAACTGTTTGGAACATCCTTAAAAAGAAAGAACGCACCGGTGAGCTCAGCAACACCAAAAGACCCAGAAGACCACAGAAAACAGCTGTGGTGGATGACCGAAGAATTCTTTCCCTGGTAAAGAAAACACCCTTCACAACAGTTGGCCAGATCAAGAACACTCTCCAGGAGGTAGGTGTATGTGTGTCAAAGTCAACAATCAAGAGAAGACTTCACCAGAGTGATTACAGAGGGTTCACCACAAGATGTAAACCATTGGTGAGCCTCAAAAACAGGAAGGCCAGATTAGAGTTTGGCAAACAACATCTAAAAAAGCCTTCACAGTTCTGGAACAACATCCTATGGACAGATGAGACCAAGATCAACTTGTACCAGAGTGATGGGAAGAGAAGAGTATGGAGAAGGAAAGGAACTGCTCATGATCCAAAGCATACCACCTCATCAGTGAAGCATGGTGGTGGTAGTGTCATGGCGTGGGCATGTATGGCTGCCAATAGAACTGGTTCTGTTGTATGTATTGATGATGTGACTGCTGACAAAAGCAGCAGGATGAATTCTGAAGTGTTTCTAGCAATATTATCTGCTCATATTCAGCAAAATGCTTCAGAACTCATTGGACGGGGCTTCACAGTGCAGATGGACAATGACCCGAAGCATACTGTGAAAGCAACCAAAGAGTTTTTTAAGGGAAAGAAGTGGAATGTTATGCAATGGCCAAGTTAATCACCTGACCTGAATCCGACTGAGCATGCATTTCACTTGCTGAAGACAAAACTGAAGGGAAAATGCCCCAAGAACAAGCAGGAACTGAAGACAGTTGCAGTAGAGGCCTGGCAGAGCATCACCAGGGATGAAACCCAGCTTCTGGTGATGTCTATGCGTTCCAGACTTCAGGCTGTAATTGTCTGCAAAGGATTTGCAACCAAGTATTAAAAAGTGAAAGTTTGATGGATGACTATTAATCTGTTCCATTACTTTTGGTCTCTTAAAAAGTGGGAGGCACATATACAAACTGTTGTAATTCCTACACCGTTCACCTGATTTGGATGTAAATACCCTCAAATTAAAGCTGAAAGTCTGCGGTTAAAGCACATCTTGTTCGTTTAATTTCAAATCTATTGTGGTGGTGTATAGAGCCAAAAAGATTAGCATTGTGTTCGATGTCCCAATATTTACGGACCTGACTGTAGCTGCAAAGGGTGGGCCAACTCAATTGAACCCTACGAACTAAGACTAGGATGCCATTAAAGTTCATGTGCTTGTAAAGGCTGGCATCCCAAAATTTATGGCAATATTATATATATATATATATATATATATATATATATATATATATATATATATATATATATACAGTGCATGCATACCTCTTGAAATTTTCCACATTTTGTCATGATAAAAAAAAAAAAAAAAAAAAACGTAATGTATTTTATTGGGATTTTATGTGAGAGACCAACACAAAGTTGCATATAATTGTGAAGTGGAAGGAAAATGATAAATGGTTTTCAAAATTTTTTACAAATAAATATCTGAATAGTGTGGCATGCATTTGTATTCAGCCCCCTTTACTCTGATACAGCTAACAAAAATCTAGTGAAACCAATTGCCCTCAGAAATCACCTAATTAGTAAATAGAGTTCACCTGTATGTAATTTAATCTTAGTATAAATACAGCTGTTCTGTGAAGCCCTCAGAAGTTTGTTAGAGAACCTTAGTGAACAAACAGCATCATGAAGGCCAAGGAACACACCAGACAGGTTAGAGATAACTTTGTGGAGAAGTTTAAAGCAGGGTTAGGTTATAAAACAAATATCCCAAGCTTTGAACATCTCACAGAGCACTGTTCAACCCATCATCTGAAAATGGAAAGCGTATGGCACAACTGCAAACCTACCAAGATATGGGCGTCCACCTAAACTGACAGGCCGGGCAAGGAGAGCATTAATCAGAGAAGCAGCCAAGAGGCCCATGGTAACTCTGGAGGAGCTGCAGAGATCCACATCTCAGGTGAAAGAATCTGTCCACAGGACAACTATTAGTCATGCACACCAAAAATCTGGCATTTATGGAAGAGTGGCAAGAAGAAAGCCATTGTTGAAAGAAAACCATAAGAAGTCCTGTTTGCAGTTTGCAAACAGCTTTGTGGGGGACACAGCAAACATGTGGAAGAAGGTGCTTTGGTCAGATGAGACCATGATTGAACTTTTTGGCCTAAAAGCAAATGTGCTAAAAAATAACACTGTACATTACCCTGAACACACCATCCCCATCGTGAAACATGGAGGTGGCAGCATCTTGTTATGGGGATGTTTTTCTTCAGCAGGGACAGGTAACCTGGTCAGGGTTGATGGGAATATGGATGGAGCCAAATACAGGGCAATCTTAGAAGAAAACCTGTTAAGCCGCGTACGCACGACCGGTTTTGCCGTCGGAATAAACTCAGAAGGTTTCTCCAACGAAACTCCGACAGAATTCCGCTCAAGCGGTCTTGCATACACACAGTCACACCAAAGTTCGACCGTCCAGAACGAGGTGACAAACAAAACATATGACGGAACTAGAAAAAGGAAGTTTAATAGCCAGTAGCCAATAGCTTCCGTCTCGTACTTCCTTCAGAGCATGCGTCGTTTTTGGTCCGTCGGAACAGCATACAGACGAGCGGTTTTCCCAATAGAAATTGGTTCCGTCGGAAATATTTAGAACATGTTCCATTTCTAGGTCTGTCAGAATTTTCGAAAAAAAAAGTCAGATGAGGCATACACATGATCGGAATAGACGATGAAAAGCTTCCGTCTGACTTTTTCTGTCGGACATTCTGCTTGTGTGTACGCGGCTTTAGAGTCTGCAAAAGACTTGAGACTGGGACAGAGATTCACCTTCCAGCAAGACAACGATCCTAAATATACAGACAGAGCTACAATGGAATGGTTTAGATCAAAGCATATTCATGTGTTAGAATGGCCCAGTCAAAGTCCAGACCTGAATCCAAATTGAGAATCTGTGGCAAGCTTTGAAAACTGCTGTTCACAGAAGCTCTCCGTTCAATCTGACAGAGCTTGTGCTATTTTACAAAGAAGAATGGGCAAACATTTCACTCTCTAGATGTGCAAAGCTGGTAGAGACATACCCAAAAGACTTGCAGCTGTAATTGTAGCAAAATCTGGTTCTACAAAGTATTGACTCAGGGGGGCTGAATACAAATGCATGCCACATATTTTAGGTATTTATTTGTAAAAAAATTTGAAAACCATTTATCATTTTGTTTCCACGTCACAATTATGTGCCACTTTGTGTTGGTCTATCACATAAAATTACAATAAAATACATTTACGTTTTTGGTTGTAACATGACAAAATGTGGAAAATTTCAAGGGGTATGAATACTTTTTCAAGGCACTGTATATACAGTGTATATATATATACCGTATATATATATATATATATATATATATATATATATATATATATATATATATATATATTACTGTATATGACTATTATTCAAAAAACATTTTTATATATTTTGAGACACTATATTAGCACTGCACTATAGTTCTGTTATGGTTATATAGAGGTGAATTTTAAAAATGTCTTTCTTTATTCATCTCCATATAATGATGGATTGATAGTACTTGTTCTCCAATCTAAGCACTTAGGCTCCATGCACACTAAAGCTCATAAACTGCATTTTTTGGGAGTTTGGGCGGTTATTTTAACAGCCCATAAATTCCCCTCTATGTTATCCTATGTGTCCATGCACACATGGACGTTTTTGGACGTTTATCAGCAGTGGAGTTTATGGGCTGTTGTCTAAACGCCCTAAAATCACAATCAGGAGCTGTTTTTCTGACCACAAAAAATGCTTAAAAACGTTAAACGCGCATAAAAGTGGCTCACCAGCATTTTTTAAAGTTTTTGTTCCACTGAAAAAAAAAAAGAATTCTTAAAAAACTAACGCGGAAAAAATGCAAAAAAACGCTAATAAACACTATTGCAAAAACGGTAAAAAACTTTAACAGAATCACTGCAAAGCTACTGGCGTTTTTATAGCATTATTTTATCATCCAGTGTGCATGGAGCCTAAAAGTGTAATCTCTATAACTGATCCAGTTGTAGCAAGATAGCTGTAACTTACAGTCTCAGTGGAATTGGCAGACAGTGATTTGATCCAAATGACAGATCTTGACAGATGAACATCAGATACAGACTGGCTATTGGAAGTCTGTACC
>NC_133324.1:674399815-674467684 GCF_042186555.1 Aquarana catesbeiana | reverse complement strand
CATCTATGTAAAAGTATATCATGCATTTACATATCGTAAGCATGTAAAATGCATGTTCTCAGATGCATATTTTTTGATCTTTGGTTATGGATTTGAGCACAGACCATGTTTAAAGTGGTAGTTAAGTCACTGTAATACATACCATCCCCTCTGTTAGCTAACATTATCTGTCCTAGTGTCTGTGCTGAAAAAAAAATGCAGATTATACCTTATATTAGAGCGTCTCTGGCGCTCACTTGACTCCTCGGCTCTCTCCTCTCCCCAGCTGACAGCTGAAGGGGGGGGGGGGGGTGAGAACTTCCTCTGATTCCTCTGACGTCATTCAGGGAGAAGAGAGAGTTGAGCGGTCATGTGAGCACCAGGAGACACGCTGATATAAGGTATAAGCAGCATTTTTGTGTTCAGCACAGACACTAGTACAGATAATGTTAGATAACAGAGGGGATGGTATGTTTGCAATACAGTTATTACAGCAGCAGGAAGAGAAAGGGCAGGCAGCATAGTGGCACAGACTAGCTGACAGGAAGGGAGGGGAGGGGGGAAAGGACAGAGCAGGGCTGTGGCTGACAGGCATATAAACTGACCATGTTGTCAGGGCTTAGCAGCCATGATAAACCGTGGTCAGTTTAAAGAGAGGAGGGCAGAACCAGGCAGGGTCAGCCAAGTATTTCAGGTGATAGAAAGAGCCAAATTACACAGCACAAGCACTGTGCTGTTATGCATGCTTTAAGGGAACAGGGTCACTTTTTTTGGGGGGGGGGGGGGTTACAAACACTTTAAGCACCTGTGTGCATGTCCCTATTTAAAAGACTACACCTGCATTCAGGTCTGTAAAAAAATGCTTTGAAATGCCTTTTTTGAGCATGTGCATGTTGGACACATTGTTGTGCTGTAGTGTTGTTCAGGAACAGGCAGAAATTGGGAAATCATGTAGCACCGACAGCAAATTAAATACTAAATGCTTGATCTCCTGTGATATCACACTTTAGCCAACATACCTGAAGTGGTTTGCCAGTTTACTGAGCCTAGGTTCACATCGGAGCGATTTGTCATGCGATTTGAGAGATCAAATCGCATGACAAGTTGCAGCCTATTGGAGGCAATGACACTGTTCCAAACGGTGCAACACCGATTTTGCGGTGCCGCACTGATTTGCAAAAGTGGTTCGTGCACTACTTTTGCCGATTTCAGGTGCGACTTCAATAGACATCTGTGCATGAAGCCACACAGATGTCTATCAAGTAGCACCTGAAATCGCGCTGACCTTGCTACTTTGAAATCGCGCTACTTCAAGTGAAGTGGGCAGGATTTCAAAGTAGCATCAATGTGAACCAGGGCTCCATTAATTCAGGCAGAAACATCTGTAAATTCTACATTGTCAACTAAATGTCTAAAATGTGTGTCAAATCATACTGACAGCACAAACCAAAAGCTGTGTCCCTAAACCATTTAACTCGATAAGAGTTGTAGCTAATTAACTCTGCACGATATTTACACAGGAATAAAAAGCTCAAACATAAACAAATTTGACAAGAAAAAAAAAGTTCAAACATTAAGAAACAGCTGGTGTAAAGAGAACAATAACAGATTTTAATATTTAGACTGTCTACGCAAATCTCAAAAGGCAGTTAACCTAATTCCCTCTAAAATAATGGTTTGTTTACACAAGCAGATTAAAAAAATCAAACTCCTATAATTTAGCATTCATTTCATCGATTTTATTCTTGAAGTTAGAAATATTACATTTTTATTTTTTTTTTACAGAGTTTTGACTTGTTCACATAAAAAGATTTTATAAAAATATATAAAACATGAATTACACTGGCAGATATCTATTGTTCATGGATACACATACCAACAATTCTCAATGCTCTCTTAGACGCTGACATTCATTTTGTCAAGCTGATCAGGAAATTATGGCTTTATATAGTTACTTACAGTGGGCACTTGAGCTTATTTTCTGCTAATGCACCCAGGGTACGATGAACCTGCAAATTAATATGTGCATATGCTTCACTTTCTGCAGGCAGCAGTGCAACCTAATCCAACCCAGTCCCCACCTTATATGGTGCAACATGTTAACAGGATCCCGCTCCTGCAGCCGCTTGGGGATCCGCTACCTCTGTGTAGGGCAACTTACCTTACAAGATGAAAATTCTTTTGTAAAGTGAACAGTCTATTTGCCTTTAGTAAAACAGCATCTTTAAAGCTGAGTTCACATTATTACAAATTGGATGTGGGTTTCCCCGCATCCAATTCCCATGTCAGGAGATTGTGACGGGCTCTCTATGGAGCCGGTTCACACATCTCCGGAGCGGCTTGGGTGCAAATTGCACAAGAGTCCTGTGTGTCTTCTGGTCCCTTTCAGGTTCAAATTCACCCCAAAGTTTGGGCTGAAAGCTGACCTTAAACGGTGATCAGGGACGCACCAGTCCCCTGCTGTGCGCCGTTCCGTACTGCGGTGTGAACCTAGCCTAAAGGATACATTTACCAGCCATTTTTATGGTGGAACATGTAACACGTTCCCGCTCCTGCAGCCGCTTGGGGATCCGCTGCCTCTGTGTAGGGGAACTTACCTTACAAGCTGAAAATTCTCTTGTAAAGTGAACAGTCTATTTGCCTTATAATTTCAACATCTTTAAAGGATAAGTTTGTCTTCAGGAACATGTTACATGTTCCAACCATTTTTATGGTGGAACATATAACATGTTTCCGCTCCTGCAGCCACTTGGGGATCCGCTGCCTCTGTGTAGAGCAGTGGTTCTCAACCTTTCTAGTGTCGTGACCCCTTGATGAAATTTCTCAAGTTGTGGGGACCCCTAACAGTAAAATTATTTTCGTTGCTCCGTCATTGCTAGAATTTTGCTACTGCTATGAATATAAATATAAATATCTGATTTGCAGGATGTATTTTCATTCTTACAAATGTAATTAAAGCATAATGATTAAAGTGTTACTAAACCTAGGAGCCTGCATCCACTATATCTGGTCTACCACAATACACAGAACATGGAAATTAAAATATTTTAGTAAATATTAACTGCTAAATACCTTTTCTCATCAGCAGTATATAGAAGTCTTGTGACTTCTATCAGTGTCCAGCCGAGCACTGGTTAAAACTTGTAAGAGGAGTTTACTGACGCAACTATGAGACTGCAAGACCCCTGACCCTCTGTCTGGACAGTGCTGATTGGCCCTGTGCTGATCACATGCATCCTGCCAAGAAACAAACAAACTCTCCAGCAATACACACCAAACTGAGCATGTGCAGCCTGACTCCATAGACTCTGTGTTATCGGGAAATTATTAGGAGTCAGTTGAAGAAAGGGATGATCAGAGAAGACAGGATCAAACAGCCTTTATACACAATGTGGAGGATTAACCCCTTAGGTTTCACAGTGAGTATAACAAGCATGCTTTACTGCATATACAAACTGATTCTACTGTTGTGGGTTTAGGACACTTTAATCACAAAAACAATCTGTAATATATATTGTAAAATATGTATTTCTAATTAACATATAAGTTACAAATGAATAAAATGGTTAGGACTTACGTTTACTTATTTTTTAACCATTGTGTATTGAACTGTATTGTATAATCATGTGAAAAAAAAAAAAAAAAATTATATATATATATATATATATATATATATATATATATATATATATATATATATATATATATATATATATATACACACACATATACATATAAAATATATATTCCTACATAGATTTACCAGCTTTCCCTTAACCAACTCCAACACATGTTGAGAACTATATGGTTACTGGGAGCCCACCCTTGTCCATTTTTTATGATTACTGGCTCTTAGGGACCTATCTGACCAAGGATAATGGATAATGCTTATGCAGGGCATTACGGGTTCAGGTGCAAATTTTTGGCCACAAATTCTGAGTTGCGCCAAATCATGAGATCCACCTCAAATCCAAGGTTGCTCTGACCACGCCATCCCTACTTACTGTTCATTCCAGCATCAAGCACATGTGATATAATATTATTAACACTTAAGACTCCCCCATCCTGAGATCTCACCCACGTCTCTTGCCTTACACATTTACAGACAAAATTACATAAGTTAAATTTCTTCTCAAAAATCCATGTGCTCAGCCACATAGCTTGTTAAATAAATTGACATCATAGCTGACCACCACACCAAGTTCCCAGACAGTGTGAGCATGATCAACAAGCTGTTTATATGCAAATTATAAAAGCCTACTTACCTTACTAGTTACTCTGCTGCAGTCTCTCCTCTCCCAGAAGTAACATCTCGCCGGCCGCGGACGTCACTTTTGGGAGTCGTGTCTGCAGATCGGATGGATCAGATCGGGATTTGGCGACCCCTGGCAAATCGGCATTCAGACCCCGACGGGGTTGCGACCCACAGGTTGGGAACCGCTGGTGTAGGGGAACTTACCTTACAAGGTGAACATTTTCTTGTAAAGTGAACAGACTATTTGCCAACAAGAGCTTTAAAGGATAAGTTCACCTTTGGAAACATGTTACATGTTCCAGCCGTTTTTATGTTGAAACATGTAACATGTTCCCACTCGTGCAGTTGCTTGGGGATCCGCTGCCTCTGTTACAGCAGTACAGGACAGACGTTCCCCTCACCAGCTGTCACGTCAGGCTCTGCCCACACGGCTGCATCATTCATTCTCAGAGTTATGTGAATGAATGAACTAGAAGTACCGACATCCTTTTGCCGCTGACGGCTTGTAGTTCTTAATGAACTACCACAATGCTGTTGAGCACTCTGGTAGTTCATTGATTCTTCCTGTCAGTGTGAAACTGCCTGCCTGTACGGTGTATCAGCAGACAGCTTACACTGACAGTCTGCAGGAGATCTGCACGCCATCAGCTATCAGCTGATTGATGGTGCAATGCTTGCCAGGCTCCTAAAACAGAAAAATAGTAAATGCACATTTTTTTTACCTGCAAAAAAAATTGCACATTTATTGATTTTGAAGTGAACTTTTCCTTTAAGTATTATCCAAATGCAGAAATTAAAGTGGAACGTCACCCAAAAAGAACAAGTTCCACTTGTTTGCATCCTCCCCCCCTGCACTGCCACATTTGCCACTTTTTGGGGGGAAGTGGGTACCTGGTTTTGAAAGGTACCCGCTTCCATTTCTGCTCAGATTCACTGTGGTAATCTGAGCAGGATGTTCGCCCCCCCTTCCTTCACCTGCAGTCTTCTGGGACACGTTAGTCACAAGACTGCAATATACTGCTGATGAGAAAGGGTATTTAGCCGTTTATATTTGCTAAAATAATTGCATTGCGATGTTCTGTGTACTGTGGGGGACCAGATACAGTGAATGCAGAGTTCTGGGTTTAGTAACACTTTAAGTTAACTCTTAGCACTGCTTAACAGGGGACATCCAAATAGAGTATCAGGTTTTTTATTCAGTTACTGTGTGAGTTTGTAGATTGCTGATACTGTGATCACCAATACATGCTTTTTATGCTCAGCATGTGTTCTCTGAAATACATTTTTGAAAGATTTCAAGATTCAAAATACAGTAACCTATTGCATATTTCACCTTTCATAAGTTTAGATAATTTAAAACATGGAATGATGACTTGTTTTTCTGTTGGTTGTTGCACTCTGAAATTTGGCTCATGAAATAAGGGAGACCATAATAACATGTGATGCTCCCAACTATAAGCATCACAAGTAATTATCAGGCTAGAGAGTGATAATGACTGCCCAAAGCAGTCCAATCTGCTCATTACCCAGATTTTACAGCTTCTTGGACATTTCCTTTATGAGTAAGCCAGTCTTTTGTTCAAGAGCAAGGGAAGAGACTCTTTCTAGTATAGAAAGCTTTTTCCCTACCTGTCATTTTCAGAAATTTGCCATCTATGGCCACTCTAAGGCTGGCCATAGACTTTACGTATATACAAGCACAGTCTGCCCACAAGCTTACACAGTTTCAAGGGTACTAAAATGTGTGAATATAGCGGCCCCTAGGACCAACTTATGAGCAGGGAAGCAACACTTTTCTAGCCTGCCCAACTGCTAATTTGACAACGCTGGTGGGAAATCACAGACATAAGACAGTCATCTGATCAAACCTAAAACAATAACTCTCATCTTGAAGTGTAACTAAAGGCAAAACCTTGTTTTTTTAATTTTTTTAGTTCCAGATAGAGTGTAGAGGGATTTGAACACCTGTCAGATTTTTATTGCTGTCTGTGTCCCAATTAGGGAGATTCGCCCTCTTTATTTGTCCTATTTACCATTTTTATCGAAAGTGAAAGAAAATCCCAAATTTTGGGTTGACATCAAAACAGTAATAGAGGGGAAATCTTCCATGAGGACACCAATTGTGGTGACTCTGGTGACACACCTGGATTCCCCCACTTTGGGGGGGATTTCCTCACACTTTCTGTTTTGGCTATGGGACAGGAAGTGAAGGGAAATCCCAACGGAACACAGATGGCAAAAAACCCTCCCTTACTCTATCCAAAATGAAAAAAATAAGTTTTGCCTTTAGTTACACTTTAAAGAGTAACTCAACTTTTCAAAAAAGAAAAAAGGATTCCCCTCTGGGTGAACAATGTACATCGCAAAGATTTTAACAAAATTTGTTGCAGATTCCTACCGCTTTCTGCTTTTTGGTTATGCCAATGTGCATGAATGGGAGTGATTTTTTCACTATTAATTAGCTGATGAACTCGCAGTGTTCTAATAAGGAAAATTGCAGTGTCAGCATCCCTTTAGAGGTAGAAATTTATTTTTTGGGTGTATCTCAAAAAAATTACATTTTTGTTGCAGATGAGGCCTAAAATCTGACTTATGCGAAAATCAGTAAGCCAATAAACACAAGCAGGAAATGACATTTCAGAGGAAGTTCTGTACAGAAGACCTCCAGGTTGCCATATTGCATTTTACAGATAATTACATCACTGCAGTTTGAAAATTAAATATTAATTACATTCAATTACAATATGGCTTGTATAGCAATTGTATATGCAATATTATATTTATCTATGTGCTATTTTTTTCCCGCAAAAGTGGTGTTTCCCTTTAAGTCTATGGGCTATTTCAGGATCCTTAAATATTTTTTGACGTGTAGTTAGTTAAAGGATGCACAAATGTCCCCAATCATTTAAAGAGTGGCCAAGTATCTTATAATTTGTAGTATTAGAATGCTTCATGTATACTGAGCTGTACAAGAAAGCATTTACAATGAATTTACTGATTCTTTCATATAATTGGTTCATGCACAGTTACCTTTTGCAGCATGGTGGGCATTTAAATTAAATCGTCATATCTGTCATCAGCTACTTACCTAAAAAAGAGAGGAAAAAAAGAAAATTGCAAGTTAGTTTATGTCAAATAATGTACAAAAAAGTTTCACTGTCAGGTTGGTAATTTTACTATAATACATCTTTAACAACATGTATTTTTAAACATCAAAGTCATTAAAATGTGAACTATGTGCACCCTAAGAATCCATGTTCATTTGTTAGGTACACTCCAAGTCTTAAAGTAAACCCCACCTGGTCAGTGGCGCCCATCCATAGGGGGACCACAGGCGTCCCCCCCCCCAGGCAGTCACAAAAAAAAAAAATTTAAACTGGCCATTTAAAAAAAAAGAAAAATACAAAAACAGGTCCTTAAGTGCACTGTGTTCGGACTATGGGAAGCTCTATGCAATTACGAGATTGCAGATGCGGTGCTTCATTTGCAGGCTTTTGTACCGCCTTGCGGTGCTTTCCGAAGCACCAAGTAGCTTCTGCCCGGTGCCCGTAGTATCTCTTACTACGGCCGGGTGGTTTGATTGACATCTGAGTTAGATGTCACTTCCTGTTTTCTCTCTCCCATTGCGCCCAAGAGAGAGAAAACCGGAAATATGAGGAGCGGACTACTCCATCGCCACTGCCTGTGGAAGGAGACACCGCAGGAGAGGACAACACAGCAAGGTAAGTACCGCTGTGCTCCCGCGGAGAACGGGGGGGAGGTTGATGTGCCACAAGCTGCATTTGGTGGGACACAGGCAGGCTGCATTTGGTGGGACACAGGCAGGCTGCATTTGGTGGGACACAGGCAGGCTGCATTTGGTGGGACACAGGCAGGCTGCATTTGGTGGGACACAGGCAGGCTGCATTTGGTGGGACACAGGCTGCATTTGGTGGGACACAGGCTGCATTTTATGTGACACAGGCTGCATTTGATGGGACACAGGCTGCATTTGATGGGACACAGGCTGCATTTGATGGGACACAGGCTGCATTTGATGGGACACAGGCTGCATTTGATGGGAACACAGGCTGCATTTGATGGGAACACAGGCTGCATTTGATGGGAACACAGGCTGCATTTGGTGGGAACACAGGCTGCATTTGGTGGGAACACAGGCTGCATTTGGTGGGACACAGGCTGCATTTGGTGGGACACAGGCTGCATTTGGTGGGACACAGGCTGCATTTGATGTGACACAGGCTGCATGAAAGGAGGGACTCCGCTGGGGACACCTGATGGCATCTGGTGACAGGCGACGTGGCTAGTGACACGCTCAGGGCTCCCACTGATTCTGCATTATGGTGAGTTGAATGATTTCATTTTATATTACAATGTAATAATAGAAATAGTGCGCTTCAATCATCCTGACACCATAACAACCATGGTGCCGGGATGATTGAAGTGCTAACACCAGGTGTTTGGAATATCTTTATCTGCTGATTGTTAAACTTTCTAGAATACACATACTTCTATTGTTGTGTAGGATCTGGGCCTGCTGTCCCTTCATCCCTCTCTCCCTCTCCCTCCATCCCTCGTTCATCTCAGACGCTAACCGCACCACCTTAGAGCCACGCCCACTATTTTGCTGAAACCACGCCCATTTTCACCAAGTGGGAGGGATCAAAAAGGAAGGGTGGGGTCTGGCACCCCCCCATCCTAAAACTTCACCAGCCGCCACTGCACCTGGTCCTAAAATGTATCTACAATGATAGCAGTGTGGTGTGATCAAATGCTTTTAAAGGCAGAGGAGGTACCTGGAGTCTAATAAAGCCCAGGTCTTTCCATAAAGAGTACCTGTCACATGCCTATTGCTGTCACAAGGGATGTTTACATTCCTTGTGACAGCAATAAAAGTGATTTAAAAAAAATAAAATTAAAGTGACAGTGTAAAAATTAAATACATAACTAAATAATGTAAAAAAATGGTTTTAAAGTGCCCCATCCCCCCGTACTCGCACGCAAAGGTGAATGCATGCGTCAGTCCCACATGCATGTAAACAGCGATCGTCCCACACATGTGAGGTATCACGTTAGAATCATGGGCAGTAATTCTAGTACCAGACCTCCTGTGTAAATCTAAAGTGGTAACCTGTAAAGGCTTTTAAATCGTCCCCTATAGATAGTAAAATTTACATTGTTTGGTGCCGTTGCACGGTGTGACATGTTTGATATCTATTTACTCGGTGTAACATCATCTTTTATATTTTACCAAAAAATCGGGTTATGTATTGTGTATTTTTGCATTCAAATTCAAAAAAGTGTATTTTTTCCCAAAACATTGCATTTGAAAAAACGCTGCACAAATACCATGTGACATACCAAATGGCAACACCCACCAATTTACTTTCTGGGGCATCTACTTTAAAAAAAATATAATGTTTACAGGTTCTAAGAAATTTTCTAGCAAAAAATACTGATTGTTACATGTAAACAAAAAGTGCCAGAAAAGACCTGGGGGTCAAGTGATTAGCATGTGTTCCGTGTGCGAGGGTAACCAGAAACAATACATTTTTTTTTCTCATTGGGGCCAGCACCTCATTTAATCGCTCAGAAGATGCACTTCTGCTGAGGGTTAAGAGAACCCGACACTCCCCTTTCCTGACAAGGTCTCTCCCATCCCTGCTAGTCCCCGAGTGCGGTGCTGGAGACAGGCAGGCAGTTGAGTAGGAGATAAACAACGCAATGTTAAAAACATTAAATGTTTAAGTCGCCATAAAGCCCCTTTTGTTTTTAAAAGCCCCAGACATTCCTAAAAGCAGCTCTTCCTAATACAAAAACATCAACCCATCATATTTTCCATTCCATTTCCAAGGGACATACTGTACATCCATTGAAAATCCCTAGTGATAAAACTGTCTCATTCAGTAGTATTGTAACTAAATTGTTCAAGACAATTGTTGTTTAGGTAAATTATGGCTTTTTATGTAAAAACAAGAAGACTGTGGCTTTTTATGTAAAAATAAGGCCTTATTTAAATATGGTTTTGGTTAAAATAATTTTTTTTTTTTTTATCAGGACAGGTAGATTGTCATGAAGGACAAGTAGATTAGAATCTCGATTTAGTCCCTTGGACAAGTATTTTTTTTATTTCCACACCCCTGGATATACATATGCTGCAATAATTTTACTTGTCAAAAGACTTAAAATTCTATGCAGTCAATCCTCCCAACCACTAGTCTGATTCCCAACCTGTCACTTCTTTTTCATACAAAAGGTGCAACACATACTCTGCAGTATACTTCACCCTCCTTCAGCAGATCAGTCACTGCATTATTGGTGTTATAAAATATATGCCATTAAAAAGAAGTCCTCTGCTACCGGAGAAAAGTCACATGCTTTTTTGTCAATACCCACATTGTTGAACCACCTTGATGTCCCTGGAGTAAAACTAGGATTGGGCCTCCCTGAGCATCAAAAGTGCCCACCTAAAGGACTTTTTTAGCCTAAAGCCAGCCATAGATCGATAGAAATTCATCTGGTTGAGCAGGGACTTGCCGTTTGATCCATCTATGGGCAGGCTGGTTGTACAGAAGTTGATCTCTCAAATGACTTCTGTACAACCAGCCCGTTGGAAAATTTTCACTCAAACAATTCCGCCAGCTATAGCCAGTGGTGCTGATGAATGTATTCTGGTGGCGGGCAAGGCTCAGAATACAAAAGCTCTGCAGGAGGGATACCCCCCATACACCTCGAATGCATGGACGGACTAATCAATTCATTTTCTTTTCTTCAACTTGCTGGTTTAATGAAAGAAAATTAATCATGTATGGCCTGCCTAACCAGCACCTAGTACTGGCCCACCCATTTCCAGCTGAATCATAGATAAACAATATCCTAAAAGACTGCAAGTACAAAGTTGCCTAGCCAGGAAAAATAGGGAAGAATTATTATTATACAGGATTTATATAGTGCCAACAGTTTGTGCATCATTTTACAAAATAAAGGGATACAATACAGCAGCAGTACAATTCAATACAAGAGGGTTAGGAGGGCCCTCCTCCTGCGAGCTTACAATCTAATAGAGAGAATTTATAAAAACTGAAGCAGGTGTGCATGGCAACCAATCAGCTTCTATTTTCAGCTTGTTCAATTAAAAGGATAAGTTCACCTTTACAAAAAAAAAAATTATTAATAAATGCACATTTTTTTGCAGTTAAAAAAATATGTATTTATTATTTTTCTTGTAATGGACTTATAAAGCATAATAATGCCACAGTCCTGCAGACTGTCTGTGTATCTGTCTGCCCGTATCTTGGGCAAACAGACATAGGTAGGCAGTTACGCTATGACAGGAAGACTCAATGAACTACCACAGCGCTCAACAGCGCAGTGGCAGTTCATTGAGAACTACAAATCGACAGCTGCAAAGGTTGTCGGACCTTGTAGTTTTCCCATCCACAGAACACTGTGAATAGATGATGGGACTGGGCATTTTTGCAGATTGTGACAGCTAGCCGGGGGGAGAATAGCCCCCGCTAGCTGTCAGAATGGGGGGATCGGGGGAGAGGGGGCTAGTGCATCTGCATCATGTTATACCCTGAATATATGGGTGTACCATGTAACATGTTACAAAAGGTGATCCTTTAAGCTTCAAAAATAAAAAATAAAAGCTGATTGGTTGCCATGCAATGCTGCTCTAGTTTTAATAAATTCCCTTCTATAGCTACATATCACCTGGTTTTATTGTACTCCGGTTACTTATTACTCTCTAAGGTAACAAATAATTATAGGACTGGAAAATGTATTTTTGCAAGTTTATCATTCAAGAATGACCTTTCTATTCTTGGCACATTGCTAGTAAAATGACCATATCTTCTAGCAATGGAAAAAGATCGAGGGATAAGAACTGTTTGCAGATCATAAATTGAGAACATGCTGGTTCTGTTATGAGTAACATTTAAAACTGACAGAAGGAGGTCAGTGAACAAACACACAAAAGTCTGTTTAATACTAATTATTATGTACAGAAAAAAATATCAACCGGACAAGAGCTATACTAAAAGTAAAATAACATCTCGCTGTTTGCTCAATACGGTGCCTTGCAAAAGTATTCACCCCCCCCCCTTGCCATTTTTCGTGTTTTGTTGCCTCACAACCTGGAATTAACATGGATTGTTTGAGGATTTGCATCATTTAATTTACAGAACATGCCCACAACTTTGAAGATTTTTTTTTATTGTGAAGCAAACAAAAAAAGCATAACTATTCACCCCCCTAAAGTCAATACTTTGTAGAGCCACCTTTTGCTCCTATCACAGCTCCAAGTTGCTTTGGATAAGTCTCTATGAGCTTGCCACATCTTACCACTGGGATTTTTGCCCATTCCTCCTTGCAAAACTGCTCCAGCTCCTTCAAATTGGATGGTTTGCGCTTGTGAACAGCAATCTAAGTCTGACCACAGATTTTCTATTGGATTGAGGTCTGGGCTTTGACTAAGCCATTCCAACACATTTACATGTTTCTCCCTAAACCACTCAAGTGTTGCTTTAGCAGTGTGTTTGGGGTCATTGTCCTGCTGGAAGGTGAACCTCCATCCTAGCCTCAAATCACACAGAGTGGTACAGGTTTTGCTCAAGAATATCTCTGTATTTAGCACCATCCATCTGATTCCCACATTAACACAATGATGTTTGATGCAGGGATTTCTCCCACTATGCTATTGTATCCTGGCAGAGGGGCTCAGTGGGTAGAAGTAGTGCCGGGGGTTACTGCAAGCAGTTAGAAAAGCCAAGTGTGTGAATAGCTACAGCAAAGTGCAATTCTTCTACTTCGAAACAGCTTAAAGGCTCATTCACATGGGCATATGGTTTTTATGCAAAAAGCTGTCAGTGAGGTCCCACATAAAAGGGGGTCCATAGTGCATCTCAACTCAGAATAAGCAGAGTACATGCAGTTTGCGTGGCAGCAGGGGGAATCTGTATTGCACAGGGTGATTACCCCGTTACACCCCGTGCAACATTCTATACATTCTCTATTTTACACTGCTTCATTACGTATTCTATACTGTAGTTTGTTTTTATCCTGCGCTGACCTATTTTGTATGCTGTTCTGTACATTTTATATATCACACTGTCCCATTCTATGCTTTGAGCTGTATACTTTATATTCCATGCTGACCCATTCTGTACTCAGTGATGTACATTTTTTAGACTCTACCACCCCATTCTATATACTGTGCTGTACATTCTCTGTTTCGCACTGACTCATTCTGTACGCTGTGCTGCACATTTTATGGTTTACACCACTCCAATTTAAATACTGTGCTGCACCCACTCTCCCCCATCCACAGATCCATACTTGCCTCAATATCACCAATGCATCCTCTTCAACCCTTTGTAACATGTCAATGGCAATTAGGGTGTAATGGGCTATTAAAATTTTGTGCTATGGGGCCCTGAAATTTCTAGGAATGGCCATGGTGCCCTACCTTTCGTTTTGGCTCTGCTCAATCCGGCAATATTCACAATGAGAGCAAGGAGACCGGTTGAGGCCCAAAACATGAAGCAGGAAGGTCCTATGACATCACATTCCCATTCAACCCTACTTTGCTTCCTCTATACCTTATGCTCTCTTCTTCAACTCCAATACCGTCAGGGGTCCTCCATGGAGGGGGGATTCCTGTATGCTGACATCTGTTTAAGCCCAAGGACTAGAAGAAACTCTAGTAGGCTGACATCCTCTTGGGGTAAAAAGAAAGAAGAAGATCTCAGAAAAAGAGGTTCTCCCAGCATGCACAGCAGGTTCCTCAGCCCCCCCTCCCCTGATTTGCTAACTGACTTCGATTGACAGCCGCAGGAGCCAATAGTGCCGCTGATGTGTCTCAGCCAATCAGGAAGGAGAGACCCGGACGGATGAGGGATTTGTGGGCATCACTTGAGAGAGAGGGGGCTCAGGTAAGTATTAGGGGGTGCTGAGAAGGCTGCTACACACAGAAGGTTTTTTTATCTTAATGCATAAAATGCATTAAGATAAAAATCCTTCTGCCTTTACAACCCCTTTAACCCCTTGCCAAGGTACGATTATAAACACCCTGATATACAAGGGACTAAAACAAGGGGTAGAAGCTATGAGTTTAGTGGGGATTTCTTAAGCTGGTAATTGGCTTTCATGTAAAAGTGATCCGGGTGGCTGTAGGGTCGCCTGATCACTTTTACAGTACAAATAAGGTGCTGCCCCCCCCCCCCCCCACTCCGGTACCAGCTGTAAAATTTCCCAATATGTTACATGGGAGGAACATCTGTTCCTCAATCCCCTCTGCAATGAGTGAACCTTACAAATAAATCAAAATAAGTGCGCTCATAATCTGTGTGCAAATTTGATCATATTAAAAAAGTGAAATTAATAGAACATACAAAAATTAAAGTGCCATGGATAAAATATCCTAAATGTAGTGTGCGCTAATGTGTAAAAAAACATGAAAATAAATGAAAATAAACGACTTGAATACATCCAGCGCTGAATAAGTGATCGCATTAGTATATCAATAAACACAACTAAACTTATCAGTAGTGAAAAAAACGTGAAAATAGTGAGTGCAGTCCGTAAACTGAACCACAGAAAAAAAGTTCCATAAGTATATGTCCAATTCATGAAAGTAGGAGAAAACATCCACGATTCATCAGGTCATGACCCACATAGATGAATGGAAGAGAGAGGAGAGTGTAGATGAGACTCTCTATAAATCCAGAAATATTAAAGGTGGACCCTTACCCTAAATAGTGGACTTCCCTATTGGCAAGGTCTTCTGTGTGAGCAGATTTAGCCCTCTGCGGGGACTGTGGAGTGATGGCATCCAACACAGCTGATGTGTCTAGCGTCTCCAACCTGGCGTAGTCCAAATCGTCCACCTTGAGGGGGTGAAAACCCACTTGACCCGAAGGAGGTGGTTGGAAAGTAGAAAAGAGCTCCAATGGTGTAGTATATACTGGTAGGTTTATTGTTGAAAAATAAAACAGAGCCGGAGGGAACACACTCCGTAAAACAATATTAAAAACTGGTCAAAATAGCCGGCATTAAAAAACAGACGAACATCCTTGCATATCATGGGGCGGACTGAGTGATGGTGTACAATGCGTAGCCACGCCCTACATGTTTTGTCACAACTGACGTCTTCAAAGGGGCGGTGAGCCTGGAAGTGACATGTATTATGTCACTTCTGGTTTCACAGCTGTTATTCTCCAGCTACTGTAGCTAGGGTAGCAGCTAGTAAAGTATGATATGTGCTTGATTAGCTGTGGTGGAGGGCAGAGGAGGCATTGGGGGTCTGACAGACCCCTGATGTCTCTATAAAAAGCATCTGTCACCTGTCTATAATATCACATGAGGGGGTAGTTAGCCCCCTTGTGATAGCAATAAAGTTAAATAAAAAAAATAGAAAAGTGTTAAATTAATTTGTAATAAATAAATTAAAATAATTAAAAAAATTAAACACAACCCGCCATGCACATAAATGCAAACACACACGTGGGGTGCACACATGTATGTAAACAGCAATTGTGCCACACATATGAGATATCACCGTGAACATCACAGTGAGGGCCTTGATCCCCTTCAATCTGAATTTCGCCCTCAACACTCCACAGAAACTGCTCTTCTAAAACTCACAAACGACCTACTAACTGCAAAAACCAACAGACACTATTCTGTACTCCTACTTCTGGACCTTTCAGCTGCCTTTGACACGTTTGACCACCCCCTCCTCAAAAAAAAACTTTACTCCCTCAGTCATCGTGACTGTGCTCTTCAGTGGCTCTCATCTTACCTATCCCAACGCACCTTCAGTGTCACTTACAATTCTACTTCCTCCACTGCTCTTCCCTTTTCCGTCAGGGTCCCCCAAGGTTTTGTTCTTGGACCTCTTTTATTTTCAATCTACACCTCTTCCCTGGGTCAGCTGATAGCCTCTCACGGCTTTCAATATCATTTCTATGCTGACGACACACAAATCTATCTCTCCACCCCTCAACTCACCCCATCAGTCTCCTCACGCATCACTAACTTATTAACCGACATATCTGTATGGATGTCACATCAATTCCTTGTCCAAAACCGAGCTTATAATATTTCCTCCACCATGTGCCTCTTCCCCTGACTTGTCTGTCAAGAGCAACGGCAAAACCATCCACCCCTCCCCACATCAGGGTGCTAGGTGTTATCCTGGACTCTGAACTCTCCTTTCGGCCGACATCCAATCACTTTCCAAAGCTTGCCGCCTCAACCTTTGCCACATCTCTAAACTACATCCCTTTCTAACCAATGAAAACACAAAGCTCCTGATTCACTCCCTGGTTATCTCTCGCCTCGACTACTGCAACTCCCTCCTCATTGGCTTACCTTTAAATAGATTATCCCCCTTCAGTTCATCATGAATGCTGCTGCCAGACTCATCCACCTTACAAACCGCTCAGTGTCTGCTACCCCCCTCTGCCAATCCCTCCATTGGCTGCCACTCGCCCAACGAATTAAATTCAAAATACTAAAGATAAGTTACAAAGCCATCCACAACTCTGCCCCCAGTTACATCACTAGCCTAGTCTCACAATACCAACCTAATTGCCCTCTCCGTTCCTCTCAAGACCTCCTGCTCTCTAGCTCCCTCATCACCTCCTCCCATATCCGCCTCCAGGACTTCTCCCGAGCCTCGCCCATACTCTGGAATTCCCTACCCCAATTTGTCAGACTGTCTCCAAATTTATCCACTTTTAGGCAATCCCTGAAAACTTTCCTCTTCAGAGAAGCCTATCCTGCCTCCATCTAACAACTGCACTGTTTTCTCCATTAGCTCATCCCCCACAGCTGTTACCCTCTTGTATAACTTGACCCTCCCTCCTAGATTGTAAGCTCTAACGAGCAGGGCCCTCTGATTCCTCCTGTATTGAATTGTATTGTACTTGTACTGTCTGCCCTAATGTTGTAAAGCGCTGCGTAAACTGTCGGTGCTATATAAATCCTGTATAATAATAATAATAATAATAATAATAATTAATACTAGGGCCGTACTTCAAGGTTAACTATAAGCTGATAACCTGTACAGGCTTTTAGAGCATTGCCTTTGGACAATTTTGAGTATCCTAGTTTTTTGCAATTTCACTGGCACATTCAGTTTTACTCCATATTCTTTATTTTACCAAAAAAATAGGCATAATGATGTGTCATGCATAATAAAAAAATGTTTTGTGTATTTTTTTCTAAAAATATGCTTTTGATAAACTGTTGCACAAATATTGCACAATGACCCCCCATCCCCACTGTATTGGTTAAATACTCCAGAAATATACGTCCACCTGTTTGCCATTTTTTCTTACAATATAGCAGTACAGAGTTGGTTCCTTCTCAGCCCATGTACATAAACAGGCGGATGGGAGATTCGTCAATTGAGAGTGTGTATACTTGTGTACGATTTCTAGAGCGTGCAGGGGCGCACTCTTTGATTGCTGTGTCCCTCACAGATCAGGACCATGTGATCACACATGTAAACTGGAAGTACAAGAAAAAAAAAAAGTTTCCTTTTACAGCAATCAGCTGTGAGAGAAAACTAAGTCCTTACTACAGTAAGACCCCTTCACAATGAGGCAGTTTTCAGGCATTTTAGCACTAGAAATAGCCTTTAAAAAGCGCCTGAAAACTGCCTTCCATTCTTTGTAATGAGTGCTTTCACACTCAGGCGGTGCGCTTGTGGGACGTTAGAAAAAGTCCTGCAAGCATCATCTCTGGGGCAGCTTGGAAGCGCTATGAATAGCAGTCCCAAAATGCCCCTGCCCATTGAAATGAATGGGCTGCGCTTCCAAAGAACCGCAAAACGGGACTTCTTTCTTTTTTTTTAAGGTCACGTTGTCCTTAAAAAACCCTCATAGGGAACACATTTAACCCTTTGATTGGCCACGTAGTTAACCCCTTCCCTGACAGTGTCACTTATACAGTGACAGAGCATTTTTTTTTAGCACCGATTACTGTATTGGTGCTTGTTAATATGCAGGTAAAGAGGGTAAATTATCATGCAGTGTTGCACAAGATGTTGGTTGTTCACAGTCGGCTGTGTCTAAAACATGGACCAAATACAAACAACATGGGAAGGTGGTTAAAGGCAAGCATACTGGTAGACCAAGGAAGACATCAAAGCGTCAAGACAGAAAACTTAAAGCAATATGCCTTGAAAACAGAAAATGTACAACAAAACAAATGAGGAACAAATGGGAGGAAACTGGAGTCAACATCTGTGACCGAACTGTAAGAAACCGCCTAAAGGAAATGGGATTTACATACAGAAAAGCTAAAAGAAAGCCATCTCTAACACCTAAACACAAAAAAACAAGGTTACAATGGGCTAAGGAAAGGCAATCATGGCCTGTGGATGATTGGATGAAAGTCATATTCAGTGATGAATCTCGAATCTGCATTGAGTAAGGTGATGATGCTGGAACTTTTGTTTGGTGCCGTTCCAATGAGATTTATGCAGACGACTGTCTGAAGAAAACATGCAAATTTCCACAGTCAATTATGATATGGGGCTGCATGTCAGGTAAAGGCAGTGGGGAGATGGCTGTCATTAAATCTTCAATAAATGCACAGGTTTACATTGAAATTTTGGACACTTTTCTTATCCCATCTATTGAAAGGATGTTTGGGGATGATGAAATCATTTATCAAGATGATAATGCATCTTGCCATAGTGCAAAAACTGAAAAAAATTCCTTGAAGAAAGACACATAAGGTCAATGTCATGGCCTGCAAACAGTCCGGATCTCAATCCAATTGAAAATCTGTGGTGGAAGTTAAAGAGAATGGTCCATGACAAGGCTCCAACCTGCAAAGATGATTTGACAACAGCAATCAGAGAAGGCTGGAGCCAGATTGATGAAGAGTACTGTTTATCATTCATTAAGTCAATGCCTCAGAGACTGCAAGCAGTTATAAAAGCCAGAGGTGGTGCAACAAAGTACTAGTGATGTGTTGGAGTGTTATTTTGTTTGTTTGTTTTTTATGATTACATCATTTTTTCCTCAGAGTTGAGTGATTCCATAATTTATTCCCTGTGCTTGTTCTATAAATCTAACTGTTACTGGCCACCACAATTATTTTTCTTGATTTCTTTTAGTGTTTCTTAAAGCCAGAAAGTTGCCATTTGAAATGCCTTTAGTTTTTGGCCATGTCTGTTATCTGCTTTTTTTCTACAACAATAAACAACTGAAGGAACATCCTCAGGGACTGGGGATTCCATAATTTTTGCCAGGGGATGTACATAGGAGGGAGTGGACAGAGACACACCTTTTGGAGGGTGTTTTGGAGCTTTACTGCTCATCCTGCATAGGCCAGCCAATTTACTTGAATGGACTGCCCTACACATGACAAACACTCTAAAGAATCTCCAGAACTCTTTTTTGAGTTGAGTGTGGTGCGTTTCTTTACCTCAATTTTTGCGTTTGCAGAATGTTTGTCATGCGACAAAATGCACGGCAAACATGCGCCTGATACCCATGCTTGGAGTGGCATTAATATTTATTGGTAATGCAAGCGCCCTGTGCATTTGCAGCACATTTCCAAAATGCGGGGGAAAGCGCAAATTTCATTGTTCAGAAACACGCAGATGTGAATGGAGCCTCATTGTTCTTGTGTAAACACACCAATCTGACTCCTTGCCGGTCTCCTACTCCGATCCAGGGCTACAGCGGGAGGGGCTGAGCAGCCACGTGACCTCCCCGGCTGACGTCAGAGGGAGATCTCGGCCCCTCCTGCCGTAGCCTTGGATCAGAGTAGGAGACCGGCAAGGAGTCACATGACCGGCCTGAATATACCTGTAAAAAGGCATTTACAAGCTTCGCTATAATAAAACACTTACCCTGTGTGTTATGCCTAGATATAATAGAGGGGCTGTCAGTGAGTTACATTTTTGTGGTAACAACCACTTTAATCTCTGTGTATCATCTGAGGCTATTCACTTTACTGGATACGTGAGGGTTTACACAAGGGGTGTCCAGGAACTAAAGGAGGGATTTTTTTATACAAAAAATTTGATGCTGAGGTTACGCCTGGTCTATGACAAATATAAAACTTTTTCTGCAAAAGAGGTACATTAATGCTAAATTGGTACACAAGGAAGCTGGAATTTAGAAAAAAAAAAAAAAAAGGTAAAGCCTTTAAAGGAGAAGTATGGCCAAGGCTCTTTTGGCCATACTTGTCCTATGGATCATAGGTGAACACTTAGTTCTTCACTCCTGTGACCCGCATTCAGCCAACAGTGGGCTCTGTAGGGATCCTAACAGTGGCAGCCACTCCATTAGGGGTGCAGGGGGCGCCGCCCCCTAATCCATGCGCCGGCCCCTAATCTATATGCAGTGCGCTGGATGTATGGATTTCAATGGGTTTTTTTTTTTTTAAGCACACGATTAGAGCCTGAGGCTCTAATTGGCTTCAAAAAGAGTGGGCTCGGAGCACAGTGAACCCGCCCACTTGTGTGACAATAGCAAATTAATATTCACTATCGTCTTCCTGCTTCTCCTCCCGGCCAATCAGGAAGCAGGTCTTAAGACCCGATTGACCGAGAGGAGAAGCCATCGTATTGGCCAGCCGGAGCAGAAGCAGAGGGGAGGCCTCCAAGGAGGAGAAGCAGGGGGAAGCCGTCAAAGCTGCCCGCGACCTGGATGGGGTAAGCGCGGGCTGGTGGGCGGACAGGCCGCCCCCCCCCCCCCCAAAAATGGAGCACCAGCCACCACTGGATCATTCCAACAATGTCAGGATCCACCCAGATACCTGACCGGCAGCAGGCTCAACCTCTCAGAGCACTTGTGAGAGCCTGAGCCAGCCGCTTCCACCCCCTCCACAGTTTGGCGCTTCAGTAAGTGCTGGAGAGGTAGAGCAGAGAGCCAGTGACTGACAGTCATCGGCTCTCTGCTCACTGAAGACCGAGAACTGAGCGATGAGCAGTCTTTGATCACTCAGTTCTCAGTGTAGAGCCAGCGGGGACAGGACAGCTGCAGCATCAGATCAATGCTGTAGCCATCTAGGTGATAATGTATGTTTGCTTTCTTTTATTCCCATACTTCTCCTTTAAAGAGGAACTTCACTCTCTTAACCAACATTGACTATTTTTAATTCTTATACTGCTAGCATAAAAAGATAGAAAAGTATATCATATTTACTTGTTTTGAACCTTTTTTTTGTTTGACATTTCTTCAGTTACTTTCTGGTTTCCATGCCTAGGCAAACAATGTTGTACATCCCAGGAGTATTCAGGAGGGGAGGAGGGGTTTTCTCAGCTAAGCAAACCTCCTGGCAGCAGGCCTGAGCTAACGGCAGATGAATTCCAGGAAGCAAATGCTACATGAATCACCTGCCCTTACTCAAGATGGCCACGGCCAGGTGTTTTCAAAGTGATTTTTCAGCAAATTAAAGCACAGAGACATGGATGAATGGGGGAGTTTGCGTTGAATACTAAAAATGAATTACACAGCGTCTTTAGTTTGTGGTGCTCAGATGCAGTGTGGTTCCACTTTAAATAGTAATTCTGTTCACTTCTAGAATGATTTTATCTCATTTCGTGCTGCGTCTTTCAGGACAGGAAGAAAAACGGAAAATTGTATCATACTTACCATAATTTTCCTTTCCTGGTGCCAATCCATGGCAGCATACATGTGATAGAGCTCCGCCTCGACTCCTCGTTCAGGACTAGTGAATAGCATAAATTAAAGGCATAGACCCTCCCCGAACATTCTCTGGAGACGTATAGTTAAAATATGAGGTGATAAAAATGATATGCTAGATGAAATCGCACATATGTAGATTTTGAAACGATTGACATGATTCGATTGATGATATAACTGACGAGAATATTGCATTACATAATTTGATGTTGGATGTCTTTTCATATAATCAAAATTATGTCTGCCTTTCTGTTTTGTACCCATTGCTGTCCAACATAATTTCATTATGTGTATCTGGTTATGTCCATATACTCATTAATATACATTTTCGATGCATAATTAGACTAGTTCATAATTCATTATTTTTTTAAAGATTTTTATAGGTATATTCATTTTGGCCGCCTACTATTCCGTTTGGGTTTCGGTTTATCCCCGCCCGGCACACAGGGGCCCTTTCTTCCCATCCTTTGATGGGAGGTCGGGACTCTAATTTACACTGCATGCCCGATCGGCCCTGGTTGACTGTGCAATCGCAATTGTATCGCGCCGGTGGGCTTTATCTGCATGACGCTCCTCCACTATTTCGGTAGTGGGCAGGCACCGTGCAGATTCTGCCCTGGAGGTCCCTTTGGATGTTTCCTATCCAGGTCCCTGTAAGCCCTCCAGGGATGTTCCCCAGTATCTTTTTTCTACATGTGTCTTATGATTTGGTCTGCAGTGTTTTGTGTTTGGTGGTTGCCATAGAAATGCTCCGGTTCCATTTCAAGCAGCCTATCACGTTACTGGATGTGCTTTTCTCCTCGTTCCCCCCTCCCCTTCCTTGGTCTGGAATGTCGCTTTTTGCTTTGTTTTCATCTTTCTTTTTAACGTCTCGATGACGTCATCGAGTTATACGCAATGACACGGCCCTTCTAAATGTCTCACTCTGCTGACACCACTACAACGATCAGCACTGCGCAGGCGCCGGCGGCCTTTCAAGCCTGCAGATGGCGTCCTGCACAGTGCAAACTACACCTGCCAACAAGCAACAATGCCCCAGACACCTGTGGATTGCATCCATATTTAAAAGTAAGTTAAAAGGTCATTTGATCTCTTTCCATCTCTATGCTTTACTGTTTCCAAGAAAGGGAGAAGAATTTTCTCTTCCCTTCTTTTCCCCTACTTCTAAGTTATCTCTGTTGGCTTCCAAGCAGTTATTTGTAACTTTTCTTCATAAGTCTTTCTTTCTAAACATTTAAATGAAGATGGAAAGCAGTCAGCTCTGATACATGGGTTATAGGAGAGGTAGTAAATGTAATAAATCAAATAATTTAAATTATCCTTCAGGGCCCTGCTGTGGATGTGGTGGGGGTCGTCCTTTCTCTTGGAGCCTTTGTGTGGGCTTCTCTGAGCCCGGACAGAGTCCATCATCTTATTGGTGAACAACTGGCGGTTGACGTTTATTTTAACCTTCCAAGAAAACTGTTTTTTTGTACATTTTTTTACACAATTCTCTCAATAAAATTCGTATGTATATTGGACAATTCAGATGCCATAATGTTGATTTTGCCCTGAACAATGTGTCTATGTTAAGTTTATCTTACCTGTTTTTCAGAATACATCCATGTTTTTCTCCCAAAAACGCCTCTGAAGAAGGGACATCGTTCTGAAACATGTCAGGCTTATGGAGAAATACGTGTTCATATTTAGAGTTGTAAAAAATACCATGTGTAAAAAAACTTCTGTATTTTGCACAATATTTTGTATAGATTATTACTGTGTATAAATATTTATCATATTTTTATGCTTTTTTAAGCATTTTTCAATAAATAATGTTTTTATAAAATTCTCCTTGTTCGCCTATAAAGTCCCGCTGTACCGAGGGGTGCAAGTGTCCTCTTTTTGCAATATATTTTGGGATGTTGTCAACGCCTTATTGAGAACTAAAAAAATTCTCTTTGTTGTTCACCATTATATGCCAATAAGGCTCAGACACTGTGAGGCTGATAAATGGGACCTCTGTATGGTCTTGGACATCTTCTGAATGATGCTCTCCATCTTCCGTTGGGGTAAGAGACTGTGCCCAATAGGCTGACCACATTTCCAAACTGCCATTCAGGGACAATTTTGTCAAGGACCCGGGGGGGGGCGGGGTGGTTGTGCTGAATGTACTTTCGGGGTTGGCGGGATTTCGGCAGCGAGTGATTTGTCGGCGGCGAGTGATTTGTCAGGTGAATGGCTGGTTTTAGCACTTATATCATCCCAATACCAACACCCTGCTTGTATCATCCCAACACCATGCTTGAAATGTATTTCTATTATTACATTGTAATAATAGACTCCCCTCCTTTGGTACAGACTCCCCCCCTCCCTCAGTACGGACCCCCCCCTCTACTAACTGTAGACCCCCCTCCCTCAGTCCGGCCCCCTCTCCACTAAGTATAAGCCCCCTCCCTCAGTACGGACCCCCCCACTAACTATAGGCCCCCTCCCTCAGTATGGACCCCCCCCACTAACTATAGACCCCCTCCCTCAGTACGGACCCCCCTCGCCACTAAGTATAGGCCCCCTCCCTCAGTACAGA
Organism: Aquarana catesbeiana; assembly: GCF_042186555.1. Lineage (NCBI taxonomy): Eukaryota > Metazoa > Chordata > Amphibia > Anura > Ranidae > Aquarana > Aquarana catesbeiana. The sequence continues at coordinate 674,443,209 of NC_133324.1, read as the reverse complement.
CCCCCCCACTAACTATAGACCCCCTCCCTCAGTACGGACCCCCCTCCACTAACTATAGACCCCCTCCCTCAGTACGGACCCCCCCTCCACTAATTATAGGCCCCCTCCCTCAGTATGGACCCCCCTCTCCACTAAGTATAGGCCCCCTCCCTCAGTATGGACCCCCCCACTAACTATAGAACCCCTCCCTCAGTACGAACCCCCCTCTCCACTAAGTATATATCCCCTCAGTAAAGACCCCCCTCCATCAAGTATAGATTCCCTTCCCTCAGTACAGACTCGCCCCCTCAGTATAGACCCCCCCACTAAATACAGACCCCTTCTCCATCAGTATAGACCCCCCTGACTAAGTATAGACCCCCCTCCCTCATTATAGACCCCCCTAGGTACAGAATCCCCCACTAAGTACAGACCCCCCCCCACAGTAGTACAGTACAGACCCCCACTAAAGGAGAGATCCCCCCACAGTATAGACCTCCCCTTCCACTTGTGCTAGTGGAGAGGTGGGTGTCAGAAACGTGCTGGGGGGGCACTTTTTACCCTTTTCCTGATCACTGTCCCTTTCCCTCCTCTGTCCATCTACAAACACATATAATATGAGCTTAGAACAGACCTCAGATCAGTGACAAGAATGTACAGCGGTGTCCCTCTTCCCTCTCCATGTACTTGTAAATAGCCGAGGAGGGGGAGGCAGCTTCGGTCTGCTCTGTGGTACAAGGCAGGGAGACATCCAGCAGAGCTGCGGAGATGGTAACAGTGCCGGTGGATTTGTGTATTTCAGGCTGCCCCCGCTACAGCTTCGTCCATGGTGGAGAACGTTAGGCGCGAAGGAGGAGTAAGTTAACTTCTCCTCTGCTTTGCATGCTGGGCAGAGTCGCGCGGTGAGGTCACTGGTTGCTACCTGCCAGGCGGCTATAGCAACCAGTGACCAGAGTCTGAGGTGGAGCTGGAGGCAGAGCGAGGACCAGCGCTATGGCGGGGTTTGCTCGCTCTGTCAATTCCATTCCGGGACACTCTAATGCCCCGGAATGAAGGTGCACGGGACACGGGACAGACCTGCCAATTGCGGGAATGTCCAGGGCAATCCAGGACATGTGGGCACCCTGGTGCCCAGGTGCGTATAGAACATTGCTCCTAGATAAATCATCAGTTGTGTTGGAACAAATTGGCTCTTTCGGTGATTCACCAACCACCCCAACTCCGATAACAACTGTAGAAGAATTTCTCTGTGGGCTATAATTTGGCTCGGTTGTTTGATAGCAAGAGGATATCATCCAGATAGTGGTAAATAATTAATCCCTTCTCTCTCAGAGGGGCCAAGACAGATATCAACACTTTTGTGAACACCTGAGGGGAGGTGCACAGCCCGAAGGGCAGAGCCTGTAATTGCAGGTGGACATGACCCACTGCGAACCTTAAATACTTTTGTAAGGATGGTAGAATGGGGACGTGAAGGTAAGCATCCTGCAGGTCTATCGATATTAATCTCCTGGTTGTATGGTTTGGATAATTGTTTGGAGCGACTCCATCTTGAAGCTTTCGAGATGGATGTATCGATTGAGCCTTTTCAGATCTATTTCAGGTCTCCAGTCGCCTGTTTTTTCTGTACCAGGAAAAGGGTGGAATAAAAACCTGTAAATCGCTCCGATGGGGGGACAGGTACCTTGACGCTGCAGAGACTCCATAAACTGGTTTAGGGCCAGTGACTGTTTCCTTGAAAGACGTGTGAGGAGGCTGATGAGTGAAAGTCCAGAAGTGACCGTACTGGATCATTGATAGGACCTATGGGTCTTGACACTTGGAGGCCCAGATGGGGAAAAAATGGTCTAGCCAGGCTCCCACTGGGGGCGTCTCCGCCCCTTTGGCGTCAAAAATACTTTGTCCCCTCCTGGAAAGCGGTGAGGGACTTGTTGTTTCTGGCTCCCAAAAAAGATGTCTGAGTGCCTCTCCACAATCTCTTGTTGTCCCTAAGGGGGCGGGACTGCCTGAAGTCTATGAAGTCTCTGGAAATTGGGATAAATAGGCCTTTGTTCTCCAGACCTTCCTATCCTGGGGGAGTAAGCCAGATTTGCCCCCTGTTACTCGAGAGATTGCTTTGTCGAGTTTCTCACCAAACAAAGATTTTCCATCAAAGGGAATCTTGCACCAATTTTGTTTTGATGCCAGATCGGCTGTCCAAGGTTTTAGCCACAAGGCTCGTTTTGCCATAACCGAGTGCAGCATTGAGTTGACTGAACAACGGATAGTGTCATTTGCAGATTTCTACAAAATCTGCCGCAAATTTAAGCTCCTCCAGAGCTTTGATTATGTCGTCCTTGGGGATATCTTGGTGCAGGGCTGTCTCAACATTTTCCATCCACGACCAGATGGCATTGGAAACAATGGCTGGTCTACAAGCTGCCCCTGATGCTAGATAGCTCCTTTTGAGGTCTAGGTCAATTCATCTATCTAGGGCAGGGGTCTCAAACTGGTGTCCCTCCAGTTGTTGCGAAACTACAAGTCCCATGAGGCATTGCAAGGCTGACCGTTACAAGTATGACCCCCCCACAGGCAGGGGCATGATGGGACTTGTAGTTTCACAACAGCTGGAGGGCCACCAGTTTGAGACCCCTGATCTAGGGGATCCTTGAACGACGTTGAATCCTCCATCGGCAAAGTTACATTTTTTGCCAGACGCATCACAGCCACGTCAACCACAGGCATTGAACTTAAGGACTGAGTATCCGAATCTGCCAGTGGATACAGTTTGGTTAGACAGGCTAGAGAAAACTTTTTGTCAGTTTTGTTCCACTCGTCCTCTATGATCTTTCTGATCTCCCCCATTAATGGGAAGAAGTTTTGTTTTCTCTTGAGGAATGGGAAATAGGTTTTTGATTTTTGAGGAGGTTCTTCCGGATCTTCCCAGGCAATGGTGCTCCTCACCACTTGGACAAAGGGCTGAACCAGGCAAAAACTGACGGTTCAGAATCATCTGAGGGCTCCTCGAATGAACCTTCTGGTGGAGTTTGTTTAACTGTTTTTCCTGATGCAGGCAAAGGAGTACTAAAAGCTGATGGACCCAGAATGTCGGGGTCTAAATCCAATACTTGTGCAGCTTGTGGAACCGGGTGAGCATGGATCAATTCAGAAAGAAAGTCTTTCATGGTTTGTTTAAGTAGGTCAACCACCTGTTGGCCTTCTAATTCCGGTTGGCTGCCTAGTCCCTGAAACAGTCTCTGCAGACAAGTTTATCAGGGAGTGGAACCGCGCCACATGCCCAGAACTTTTTCCTTGATGCCCGTGGTGGGGACGAAGGAAAATGACGATGTCTTTGAGATCCTGATCTTCTAGAAGACTTATGGTGCGAAGAACGTGACCTCCGCTCAGGACTATCGTCATTGTCAAGCCGTCTTGAGGACTTTCTGGACCGCTTTGAAGGAACAGGGCTGAAACAAACAAGGTTTGTTCGTCAGTGGCGCACTTTTTTTTTTAAATACTCACGTACAGGTGGTCCCATACCTATTGGATACAAGAGGATCTTGGCTTTGTGACGAATGGCTCATGGTGAATTATGAGCAGGAGGATCAGCTGTAGGAAGGCGAAGCAAGAGACAAAAGAAATATAGAACCTATTTGCAAGAAACTTTAAACAGAGCTACCGCAATAGGAGTGAGATCAAAGTGTATCACATACCTGTAATACTGAAGTAATTTGGACTACAGGGCACACACATTTGTAATGCAGAGCAGCCCTGAGCCCAATTTGGAGCCAGAATTTAAAGCTAAAAGGGAGGGGAAGTTTGATTAGAAGGACCTACCCTATTACTGAAAAAAGAAACAGAATCTGGGCAGTTTTCCCTACACCAAAATGGCTGCCGTAGCCTCACCGCCCAATGCACGCGCACATGCGCACTAGTGTTCAGAGGAGACATTGGAGATATAGCCTCTAAATGCACTCATTGGGGGCCTTGCAGGCGCACTGAGCCGCCAAATACGTCACCTCACGAGGGAGGAAGTTACCGCCCCCTCTCTGCCGCTTAGCTCAGCTTTTCTCTCTCCCCTGCCAGTATGGTGAATCGGGGAGAGGGAAATCCGGAACCAAGGCTGCGGTAAGGCAATAAATCCCTGAGGGGAAAAACAACATTGAAGCCAAAAACTATCCCGAGACATATATCAGGAAAAGGAATGAAACGCCGATCCGCGCATGCACGGAGTGGGAATAAATGGCTTAAAGGGAACAAAAACATTTTTTTTTTTTTTTTTTACTCTTTCGTAACCTCTAAACTTTTACCACCAGGGGCCTATACATTGCAGACATAAAAGAAAGAAAAAAAAACCTGACCTGACCAAGAAAGAAGAGAAGCTGAGCCTCCCGCTGTCTTCACCAGCATTCGTTTTTATTCTGGAAAAATCAACAGACTGCGTTCCTATGAGGAAACTCTGCAAGACCCCAAAAGATCCACAGAAGGGGTTCCCAGTCTTATTAGCGCTAATAGTGGCCCAAGAACAGGGACTGCGCACGGGAGAGGCTGAACCCGGCGGACGCTGCCGACTGCAGAGGTATGGACGTACTGCTACTCTTCACCAGTCAAGAGGTATGAGGAAAAAAAGGAGAATGTTGGGGGAGGGGCTATGCCTTTAATTTATGCTATTCACTAGTCCTGAAGGAGGAGTCGAGGCGGAGCTTTATCACATGTATGCTGCCATGGAGGCACCAGGAAAAGGAAATATATAACATGGTTTAAATTACCTTATAGAAGTTTTAACCCTTCCCTCCTTCTAACACTTTAAGTTTGGGCTGTACATACATTTTACATTTTTTTTATTTATGAATACAGCATTACAGTGAGTAAAAGAAACCTAATAAGTAATGTTTTGTTGCTGTTACCTATAGAAAGCATCCATATGTCTCCTTTCAAATTCATGCTCGCAACAGAGGAATATAACATGGAATCCAGTAGCTAGAGGGAACAGCTGCACTACAGATTTTATCATTTATCCACATTAGTTAGTTTGATCCATTCCAACTGCCTCTTAAAAAAAATACAAAAAGACATCAATCATTTTAGTTGTCATCTACAGCCTGCTTTGTTAATTATGCTGCTCTCTCAAATGCGTGAACAAATCTTCAAGTCTTGCTATTCTTAGGCTTGTCAATCTCTCTTCCTTTAGGAGCACCTTCCTAAAGCTGTGCCCTCTGCACCATCCTACAACAAAATGCCTTACAATAGGGTCACATAAGTTCTTTTTACATCTGTAATATTTTAAATAAAATTATCTGATGCTGTCTAGGAATGAGCCCAATGTTCGAGTCGAACATAAGTTCGACTCGAACATCGGGTGTTCGCCTGTTCGCCGAATAGTGAACAATTTGGGGTGTTCACAGCAAATTCGAAAGCCACAGAACACCCTTTAAAAGTCTATGGGAGAAATCAAAAGTGCTAAAGTCTTATATGCTTGGTATTGTCATAAAACGTGTTTGGGGACCTGGGTCCTGCCCCAGGGGACATGCATCAATGCAAAAAAAAGTTTTAAATATGTCCGTTTTTTTCGGGAGCAGTGATTTTAATAATGCTTAAAGTGAAACAATAAAAGTGAAATATTCCTTTAAATTTCATACCTGGGGGGGTGTTTATATTATGCCTGTAAAGTGGCGCATTTTTCCCTTGTTTAGAACAGTCCCTGCACAAAATGACATTTCTAAAAGGAAAAAAAGTCATTTAACTACTTGCAGCTATAATTAATTGTCGGGTCTCGGCAATACAGATAAAAGTCACTGAAAAAAAAGGCATGGGGGTCCCCCCAAAAATCCATATCAGGCCCTTTGGGTCTGGTATGAATATTAAGGGGAATCCCAAACCAAAATTAAAAAAATGGTGTGGGGGTCCCCCCAAAAATCCATACCAGACCCTTATCCGAGCACGCAACCTGAGAGCGCCCCCCCTCCTGAACCGTACCAGGCCACGTGCCCTCAACATGGGGTGGGTGCTTTGGGGTAGCCCCCCAAAGCACCTTGTCCCCATGTTGATGAGGACAAGGGCCTCATCCCCACAACCCTTGGCCGGTGATTGTGGGGGTCTGCGGGCGGGGGGCTTATGGGAATCTGAAAGCCCCCCTTTAACAAGGGACCCCCAGATCCCGGCTAAAAATTTTTGGTGCCGGGCTCCCCTTAATATCCATACCAGACCTGAAGGGCCTGGTATGGAATTTTGGGGGACCCCACACAATTTTTTTTTTCTACATTTTAGATCGGGGCTCCCCTTAATATTCATACCAGACCCAAAGGGCCTTGTATGGATTTTTGGGGAGATCCCCATGCCGTTTTTTTCAATGACCTTTATCTGTATTGGCGAGACCCGGCAATTCATTATAGCCGCGAGTAGTTTTAAATGACTTTTTTTCCTTTAGAAATGTCATTTTGTGCAGGGACTGTTCTAAACACGGGAAAAATGTGCCACTTTACAGGCATACTATAGACACCCCCCAGGTATGAAATTTAAAGGAATATTTCACTTTTATTGTTTCACTTTAAGCATTTTTAAATTCACTGCTCCCGAAAAACGGCCATTTTTAAAACTTTTTTTTGTATTGATACATGTCCTCTGGGACAGGACCCGGGTCCCCAAACATTTTTTATTAAAATAACTTGCATATTAACCCTTAAAATTAGCACTTTTGATTTTTCACGTTCGTGTCCCATAGACTTTAATGGTGTTCGAACGAATTTCTTGCCTGTTCGCATGTTCTGCTGTGAACCGAATCCGGGGGGGGGGTGTTCGGCTCATCCCTAATGCTGTCATACAAGAGGTTCTTCTCCCAGAAAACTTGCTCCAGTCACGTGACAAGATTAAAGTGTCACAATTTACACTAAACATGAAGAATTTGCACTGTGTTTTTATTTCATAATAGCTCCACAAGTACAGGTCCTCATACCAATCTAAGGGACTCACCAGCACCATAGTTAACAAATCTACACTAAAGCTGCTCATAGAAGGATCAAAATTCATCTGGTTCAGCAGGGACTGGCCAAATTTAGATCCATGTATATATACTGACCGACTTCTGTTCAATTGCCCTGCTGGAAAATTTCCTCTCAGTCAGCACTGCAGGCTATAGCTAGCAGTGCTGATCAATGTATTCTGACAACAGAGAAGTCTCCGGGGTGTATATGGGGGAATCGGGGCAGATATTTTCATTCCACCTGCTGTTTGAACGAAAAAAACTAACCCATCTATAGCCTGCTTTATGCACTAGTCACTTATGCTCTTTACTTTTATTTTGCATACCTTCTGGTTTCTAAAATGAGAAAGAGCTGACTTTTAGCAAAAAGTACACAAGCAAAGGACATACCCTCATGAAATGCCCCCAGAAATGCACACCTTAAAATGATTAGTTAACCATTTGCCTACAGGGCACTTTCACACCCTTCCTGCCCAGGCCATTTTTCAGCTTTTAGCGCTGTCGCACTTTGAATGACAATTGCGCGGTCATGCTACACTGTACCCAAACAAATTTTTTATAATTTTTTTCACAAAAATAGAGATTTCTTTTGGTGGTATTTAATCACTGCTAGTTTTTTTTTTATTTTTTACTAAAATAAAAAAAAAAAGACCAAAAGTTTTTAAAAAAATGTTTTTTACTTAGTTTCTGTCAGTAAATTTTGTAACTAAGTAATTTTTCTCCTTCACTGATGTGCGCTGATGAGGCGGCACTGATATTCTGAACTGGTGGTCATTGAAGTGGCACTAATGAGGCAGCACCTATGGGCTCTGATGAGGAGACACTAATATGCCTCACTTAAGGGCACTAATATGTGGCACTGATGAGCACTGATAGGTGGCATTGATGGGCACTGTTAGGTGGCACTGATGGGCACTAATAGACGGCACTGGTGGGCACTGTTAGGCGGCACTGGTGGGCACTGATAGGCAGCATGGATAGGCGGTACTGATGGGCATTGATGGGTGGCACTGATGGGTGACACTGATGGGCATTGATCGACAGCAGTGATGGACATTTATGGGCAGCACTGATAGGCGGCACTGATAACCAGCACTGACTGCCACTGGTGGGCACTGATTGTTGGCACTGGTGGGCACTTAATTGTAATCAGGGCACTGATGTTCATCAACCAGCCATGCTGCGGAATTGGAGGAGATAACGTGTTATTTATTATTGGGCTTGGAGTTATTGCTTTGACCCAAGTCCAGTCCAGGAACAGGAGGAGGAGGATTTCTTTGACCAAAAATTTGTTGGTTTATTAATCGTGACCAATTATGTCATATGCCTTTGTTGCGGAAACTCCAGGAGAATAATCTGGATGATTTTCGGAATTGTCTCTGGATGACAGATCCCTGCTTTCACCAACTCTTGGCATTGTTGACCCCCTATAGTAAGAAGCAGGACACATGCATGAGGCTTTTATTTTATTTTTTGGTTGAATAATAATGATTTGATTTGTTAGATTTTTGGATGCATAGAATGCACTTTTTGGTTAAGTTCTATTGGCAGATAGCATGTCTAATTTATTTGTTTCCTTTTTTTAATGCACAAAAAAAAATGTGGAGTATAATACTTGGCTATGTGTTTTGCTTCAAATGACAGTTTTGGAGTAGGCAGTTACATTTTAAAAAATACAATGTAAAATTAACAAGGGACATGAACATAGTCGTATCTTTGGTCTTAAAAACTACAGAATAATGGTGTGGTGGTAACTTGCACCAAAAAAAAAAAAAAAAAAAAAAAAAAAAAAAAAAAACAACAAGCATAATAATATTGTTCTTGATATCACTAGAAAAAAAAAAGCTTTTGAAAATTAGTTTGCAATAACTTGCAATAACTTTATCAGTATCACCAGCAAAGCAGCTTCGTTATTATCCCGTTGAAGAAGAGAATGTGCGCTGCATTTCGAGATTTCATAATTTGCCACATCATGAATGTTAATTCTCTATTATGAGCACTAGTTTACAAGACCAAACCTACGCTGTTTTTTCTTTGATTTTTACTCTAAATTGCCGGGAACTGGCAATTCATTACAGCCGCAAGCAATTTTGAATGACATTTTTTCCTTTAGAAATTTCATTTTGCTGCGGTACAGTAATAAACACGGGAAAGATGCGCTACTTTACAGGCATGCTAAGGACACCCCCCAGGCACAATATTTAAAGGAATTTTTAAATTTTATTGTTTCACTTTAAGAATCATTAAAATCATTGCTCCTGAAAAAAAACTGACGTTTTAAAAACATTTTTCCCAAATGGTACATGTCCCCTGGGGCAGGACCCAGGTCCCCATACACTTTTTATGGCAAAGAACTTGCATATAAGCCTTAGTGAGCCCCATTGACTTCCACTATTCCCGCATATGTGATCTGACAGGCATGTTTGCTGGTAATATCGCTGCTTTCCATTTGCATTAGCGCCCAGTTTCTGAGAGATGAAGTCTTAATTGGCCTTAATTGGGCACTATTTTCCAGAACTGCAGGATCATTTATTGGCACTATAGTAAATGACCCCCAGTGTGTGTTTAATATTATATCAATGGATAAGAATAGAGAATTTATTTGTTCCTAAAGAGTGGAGAAATAAATTTATTCTGGTGTATGTATATAAATGGTAAATAAAATACACCTCCAACAGTCAGTCATATAACTGTAAAAGCAAGAAAGATGGCTATTTACTATATACGTTTATCATCACATAGTCAAAAAAGTTCAATGTGACCAGTGGCTTCAATAAAGTCCAAAAAAATATTTAGTTATGCAGTAAAAAAACAACATTCTATGTATGCTATATAATAAAAAATAAATTTTTATTCAAAATTTAATATGAGCGTTTAGGGCTTTAATATGAATGGGCTCTCTGTTCATCTTTTTTATATAACCAATAATAATTTTATGAGAAAACTTCTCCTCCATGAAAGGCTATGAATTACTTCACAACCCCCAAACTGCATTTAAACCTTTTGAACAATAAATTCATCCGGCAGAAATCTCTACTGTGCTGAAATTGCTGTTTCAAAGCCTTGAAATATGTAACTGAATTGAGAAACAAAACTGAATGATCCAGTCACTGTACAGGTGATAGATACCAATTCAAAGTGAAATGTCAGTATTGTTAGGAAAGAAATACAGTGGGGGAAAAAGTATTTGATCATCTGCCGATTGTGTACGTTTGCCCACTGACAAAGAAATGATCAGTCTATAATTTTAATGGTATGTTTATTATAACAGTGAGAGACAGAATAACAACAAAACTATCCAGAAAAATTCATACAGGTTCTATACAGGTAAATTCTATACAGGTAACAAGCTAAGATTAGGAGCACTCTTAAAAGGAGTGCTCCTAATCTCAGCTTGTTACCCATATAAAAGACACCTGTCCACAGAAGCAATCAATCAGATTCCAATCTCTCCACTGTGGCCATGACCAAAGAGCTGTCCATAGATGTCAGGGACAAGATTGTAGACTGGAATGGGCTACAAGACCATCGCCAAGCAGCTTGATGAGAGGGTGACAACAGTTGTTGCGATTATTTGCAAATGGAAGAAACACAAGATAACTGTCAATTTCCCTCGGTCTGGGGCTCCTTGCAAGATCTCACCTTGTGGAGTTTCAATGATCTTGAGAACAGTGAGGAATCAGTCCAGAACTACACGGGAGAATCTCATCAATGATCTCAAGGCAGCTGGGACCATAGTCACCAAGAAAACAATTGTTAACACACTATGCCGTGAAGGACTGAAATCCTGCAGTGCTTGCAAGTTCCCCCTGCTCAAGAAAGAACATGTACAGGCCCATCTGAAGTTTGATAATGAACATCTGAATGATTCAGAGAACTGAGTGAAAGTGTTGTGCTTAGATGAGACCAAAATCAAGCTCTTTGGCATCAACTCAACTCGCCGTGTTTGGAGGAGGAGGAATGCTGCCTATGACCCCAAACATAGAGGTGGAAACATTATGCTTTGGGGGTGTTTTTCTGCTAAGGGGACAGGACAACTTCACTGCATCAAAGGGATGATGGACAGGGCCATGTACTGTCAAACCTTTTGTGAGAACCTCCTTCCCTCAGCCAGGGCATTGAAAATGGGTCATGGATGGGTCTTCCAGCATGACAATGACCCAAAACACGTGGCCAAGTAGTGGCTCAAGAAGAAGCACATTAGGGTCCTGGAGTGGACTAGCCAGTCTCCAGACCTTAATCCCATAGAAAAAATGTGGACGGAGCTGAAGGTTTGAATTTCCAAACGTCAGCCTCGAAACCTTCATGACTTGGAGAGAATCTGCAAAGAGGAGTGGGACAAAATCCCTCCTAAGATGTGTGCAAACCTAGTAGCCAACTACAAAAAACGTCTGACCTCAGTGATTGCCAATAAGGGTTTTGCCACCAAATACTAAGTCATGTTTTGCGAAGGGGTCAAATACTTATTTCACTCATTAAAATGCAAATCAATTTATAACTTTTTTTTTAAATGCCTTTTCTGTATTTTTTTGTTGTTATTCTGTCTCTCACTGTTAACCGCTTGCCGACCGGCTCACGCCGATATACGTCGGCAGAAGGGCACATACAGGCATATTAACGTACCTGTACATTGCCTTTGAAGAAGTGGCTCCGTGAGTGTGATCGCGGGTCCCGCGGACTTGATGTCCGTGGGGATACCCGCGATCGTCTCACGGAGAGGAAGAATGGGGAAATGTTGATATAAACAAGCATTTTCCTATTCTGTCTAGTGACACTGATCACAGCTCACTGTAATCGGGAGCGGTGATCAGTGTCGTGTCACACATAGCCCCTCTCCCCCACAGTTAGAATCACTCCCTAGGCCACACTTAATCCCTACAACACCCCCTAGTGGTTAACCCCTTCACTGCCAGTCACATTTACACAGTAATCGATGCATTTTTAATCGCACTGATCGCTGTATAAATGTGAATGGTCTCAAAATAGCACCAGAAGTGTCTGATCTGTCCGCCATAATGTCGCAGTCACGATAAAAATCGCTGATCACCCCCATTACTAGTAAAAAAAATATTAATAAAAATGCCATAAAACTATCCCCTATTTTGTAGACGCTATAACTTTTGCGCGAACCAATCAATAAAAACGCTTATTGCGATTTTTCTTTACCAAAAATACGTAGAAGAATATGTATCGGCCTAAACTGAGGGAAAAAAAATGTTTTTTTATATATTTTTTGGGGATATTTATTAGGGCCCTTTCACACTGGGGCGGTTTGCAGGCGCTATTGCGCTAGCAGGACTGGAAAAAAAAGTCCTGCTAGCAGCATCTTTGGAGCGGTGAAGGAGTGTATACCGCTCCTTCCCCGCTACAGCCCATTGAAATCAATGGGACAGCACGGCTTTACCGCCGGCAAAGCGCCTCTGCAGAGGCACTTTGCAGTGGTTTTTAGCCATTTCTCGGTCGCTAGCGGGGGGTAAAACCGCCCCACTAGCGGCCGAATACCGACGGTAAAATGCCACTTGCAATAGCGGCGCTTTACCGCCGACGCTGCCCCCACCCCAGTGTGAAAGGGCCCTTATAGCAAAAAGTAAAAAATAATGCGTTTTTTTTTAAAATTGTCTCTTTTTTTGTTTATAGCACAAAAAATAAAAACTGCAGAGGTGATCAAATACCACCAAAAGAAAGCTCTATTTGTGGGAAAAAAGACATCAATTTTGTTTGGGAGCCACGTCGCGCGGCCGCGCAATTGTCAGTTAAAGTGACACATGCCGAATCGCAAAAAGTGCTCTGGTTTTTTGCCAGCCAAATGGTCCGGGGCTGAAGTGGTTAAAATAAGTCTACCACTAAAATTATAGACTGATACTTCCTTTGTCAATGGGCAAACGTACAAAATCAGCAGGCAGGGGATCAAATACTTTTTTCCCCTCACTGTAGCATTGCCTGGGGTTCATCTATAGTTGCAGAGATGCCTTGCCAGTGAACAAATTTTACTAACCTTGTGCTAAGTGGGTCTGCTTTCCATTAGATTTAGAATAGGTGCAGATACTCTCCCCCCAAACCACCCATTCTTCCCTGCCTACCCACTTCCCAGAACCGCCTCCTTTAGAGAATACAGAACCACGTATAATTTGTGCTGCTAAGTAAGCAGCCACAACAATAGACCCTCCCCATCAACAATAGATCCCCCCACTCCTTTCCCCCTCTCCTCCCTTCCTTACCCTTCCCCTCTCTTTTCCCTCCTTCCCTCCAACTTCACTTTTTCTCCCTTCTCTCCCTTTTTTTCCTTCCCTTCCCTCCTCCTGTCTCACATTTCACTCCCTCCCCCCCTTTTTTCTCTCTCTTAATGTACTGTTTGGTGCGATTCACTCCTAAATATTTGTGATACATAAAAGTTTATCTTAGTGAATATCTCTAATATGCAGATCGATGGCATAACCCATGCTAGGGTTTGAACGTCTTCTTTATGGGGTTTGAAGACCTTTCCCACGGGCTCCCCAGACTACTTGCTGCCAGCTTTGATGTAATAGCAAGACAGGTGATTTTTTCATACTTCTTCATGGTATAAGCATGGTGAGCAGGCGCAGTAATGCACAACCACTGTATAGCATACCTCCCAACTTTTGAACTTCAGAATGAGGGACACTTGAGGAAGGAAGTAACCTTGCATAGCGCGCTGCGGCAAATGTGGGCGTGGTCAAACTTTTGACAGTGGGAGGAGCTTAATGGGCATCATTAAACAAAACTTAGGCTTCCTTGTATCTATAAAATATGCTTTTATTATTGTTCCACAAGCAAGAGTCTCATGTATACATACATACCCCAGCACATTAATTTAAAAAAAAGGATAAAAGAATGCAGTGTTTGGAGTGCATTATGTACAAAGTGCAGGGTTGTAGGATGATCTATATACAGAGTGCAGGGTTCTGGCATGAGCTATATACAGAGTGCAGGGTTGTAGGATGAGCTATGTACAGAGTGCAGGGTTCTGGCATGAGCTATGTACAGAGTGCAGGGTTCTGGCATGAGCTGTGTACAGAGTGCAGGGTTCTGGCATGAGCTGTGTACAGAGTGCAGGGTTCTGGCATGAGCTGTGTACAGAGTGCAGGGTTCTTGCATGAGCTGTGTACAGAGTGCAGGGTTCTAGCATGAGCTGTGCGTGTACAGAGTGCAGGGTTCTGGCATGAGCTGTGTACAGAGTGCAGGGTTCTGGCATGAGCTGTGTACAGAGTGCAGGGTTCTGGGGTGAGCTGCATTCAGAGTGCTGGGTTCTGGAGTGAGCTGCATGCAGAGTGCAGGGTTCTGGGTTGAGCTATGTACAGAGTGCAGGGTTCTGGGATTAGCTATGTACAGAGAGCAGGGTTCTGGGGTGAGCTATGTACAGAGTGCAGGGTTCTGAGATGAGCTATGTACAGAGTGCAGGGTTCTGAGATGAGCTATGCACAGAGTGCAGGGTTCTGGGATGAGCTATGTACAGAGTGCAGGGTTCTGGGGTGAGCTATGTACAGAGTGCAGGGTTCTGGCATTAACTGTGTACAGAGTGCAGGGTTCTTGCATGAGCTGTGTACAGAGTGCAGGGTTCTAGCATGAGCTGTGTGTGTACAGAGTGCAGGGTTCTGGCATGAGCTGTGTACAGAGTGCAGGGTTCTGGGATGAGCTATGTACAGAGAGCAGGGTTCTGGGGTGAGCTATGTACAGAGTGCAGGGTTCTGAGATGAGCTATGTACAGAGTGCAGGGTTCTGAGATGAGCTATGCACAGAGTGCAGGGTTCTGGGATGAGCTATGTACAGAGTGCAGGGTTCTGGGATGAGCTATGTAAAGAGTGCAGGGTTCTAGAATTAGCTATGTAAACAGTGCAGGGTTCTGGAATGAGCTATGTGCAGATTGCAGGGTTCTGGGATGCGCTATGTGCAGAGTGCAGGGTTCTGGAATGAGTAATGTGCAGAGTGCAGGGTTCTGGAATGAGCTATGTGCAGAGTGCAGGGTTCTGGGATGAGCTTTGTGCAGAGTGCAGGGTTCTGGGATGAGTTATGTGCAGAGTGCAGGGTTCTGAGATGAGCATATATACAGGGTGCATGGTTCTGGGATGAGCTATATACAGGGTCCAGGGATCTGAGATGAGCTATATACAGGGTTCTGGGATGAGCTATATACAGGGTGTAGGGTTCTGGGATGAGATATATACAGGGTGCAGGGTGCTGGGATGAGCTATATACAGGGTGCAGGGTTCTGGGATGAGCTATATACAGGGTGCGGGGTTCTGAGACGAGCTATATACAGGGCACAGGTTACTGGATGAGCTATATACAGGGTGCAGCAGAGGCGTAATTAGAACCTTCAGGGGTCCTGGTGCAAGAAACCATGAAGGGCCCCCCGACCTCCAGCCTGGGCCATTCCCTTCGAGCCCAGAGCCCTTTCCACTGATCCCATCACCCTTCATGGTCCCACAGCAGATTGGGCCCGGCCATGGTGGCAGAAGGCCAGGTCCTAGTTGCAAGTGCAACCTTTGCTGGTAGTTCCGCCATTGGTGTCAGTGTGGACTGTGAATGGTGTCAGTCAGTAGGGCAGTGGACATGGTCAGTAGAGCAGTGGAAGTGGTCAGTATGGCAGAGAAAGTGGTCAGTAAGGTAGTGGACATGGTCAGTAGGGCAGTGGACATGGTCAGTAGGGCAGTGGACATGGTCAGTAGGGCAGTGGACATGGTCAGTAGGGCAGTGGACATGGTCAGTAGAGCAGTGGACGTGGTCAGTAGGGCAGTAGACATAATCAGTAGGGCAGTGGACAGGATCCGTAGTTTTTTTTTATTGTTGTTATTTTATTTTTGTTATTATTTTTTACCATTATATTTTATCCATTTTATTTTTTAGAGTTTTTTTTTACAGTTTTTGATGGGAGTTGGTGGCAGTGGAGGGCAGTATGATGGGGTGGAGGGCAGTATGATGGGAGGGGGTGTCAGTGGAGGGTAGTATGATGGGAGGGGTGGCAGTGGAAGGCAGTATGTTGGGGGCGGAGGCAGTGGAAGGCATTATGATGGGAGGGGAGGCAGCGGAGGGCAGTATGATGGGGTGGAGGGCAGTATGATGGGAGAGGAGGTAGTGGAGGGCAGTATGATAGGAGGAGGCAGTAGTGGAGGGTAGTATCATGGGAGGGGGGTTAGTGCAGGGCAGTATGATGGGAGGGATGGTAGTGGAGGGCAATATAATGGGAGGGGGTTTAGTGGAGGGCAGTATTATGGGAGGGGTGGTAGTGGAGGGCAGTATGATGGGAGGGAGAGCAGTATGATGGGAATGGTGGTAGTGGAGGGCAGTATGATGGGAGGGGTGGTAGTGGAGGGCAGTATAATGGGAGGGGGGTTAGTGGAGGGCAGTATAATAGGAGGGGTGGCAGTGGAGGGCAGTATAATTGGAGGGGGCAGTATGATGGGTGGGGGTGGCAGTGAAAGGCAGTATAAGGGGGGGTTAGTGGAGGGCAGTATAATAGGAGGGGTGGCAGTATGATGGGATTGGGGCAGTATGATGGGAGGGGTGGTAGTAGAGGGCAGTATATTGGGGGGGTAGTGGAGGGCAGTATAATAGGAGGGGGGGCAGTATGATGGGATTGGGGCAGTATGATGGGAGGGGTGGTAGTAGAGGGCAGGATATTGGGGGGGTAGTGGAGGGCAGTAAAATGGGAGGGGGGCAGTATAATGGGGGGGTAGTGGAGGGCAGTATGGGGGGACTGTACAGCATGACTGGAGAGGGGCAGTGTATGGGAGGGAGCAGAGTGACCATGAGTGTACTCAGAGTCAGGGCAGTGCAGGGAGCATTTCTCCTACCTTTCATCCAGCGCAGGAACAGCCTTCGGGGAAGACCCGGAGTCGGGGGTGGAGTCAGGGGCAGAGCCGGGGGTGGAGCTTAGGCGTGAAGAGGAATCCTCCTTTGGCTAAATGCTGGGGCTCCACTCAGGGAAGACCCGGAGTCGGAGGCGGAGTCAGGGGCGGAGCCGGGGGGCGGAGCTTAGGCGCGAAGAGGACTCCTCCTTTGGCTAAATGCTGGGGCTCCACTCTCCTCCTTGTCGTGACGTCACTGGTTGTTAGACGCCAGGCGGGCCATGCCTAGCAACCAGTTGTTTTGGCAGTGAGCCAGGCAGCGTCTGGGGGTGAAATGAAGCGGTCTCGGCCAAAACTAGTACAGGGCAGTGAGGGACAGCGGCAATGCGGCGGCAATTTTTAGGGGGGCATCAGATCGGCCAGTGGGGCAATTCCGGGACATTGTATTGTCCCGGAATGAAGGTGCCCGGGACGCGGGACAGACCTCCCACAGCGGGACTTTCACGGGCAATCCGGGACGGTTGGGAGGTATGGTATAGCACTGCAAACCAGGAAGAGCTTGTATGTGTAATGAGCAAATACAGCGGCCCCAAGCACATATGCAGTTAGAAACTATATGCAAACACAAGGTTTTTAAAACAAGAACATACATTATTAAGAGCCCTTTCACACTGGGGCAGTTTGCAGGCGCTATTGCGCTAATATTAGCGCCTGCAAACCGACCCAAAAGTGCTGCTACTTTCATTCCAGT
Source organism: Aquarana catesbeiana (assembly GCF_042186555.1). Lineage (NCBI taxonomy): Eukaryota > Metazoa > Chordata > Amphibia > Anura > Ranidae > Aquarana > Aquarana catesbeiana. The sequence goes on along the minus strand of NC_133324.1, from coordinate 674,425,715 downwards.
GTGAAAGCCCCGAGGGCTTTCACACTGGAGCGATGCGCTGGCAGGACGGTAAAAAAAGTCCTGCCAGCAGCATCTTCGGAGCGGTGAAGGAGCGGTGTGTATACCGCTCCTTTACCACTCCTGCCCATTGAAATCAATGGGACGGCGCGGCTATATTTAACCCTTTCTCGGCCGCTAGCGGGGGGTAAAACCGCCCCGCTAGCAGCCGCATACCGACGGTAAAACGCCGCTAGTAATAGCGGCGTTTTACCGCCGACGCCGCCCCCTCCCCAGTGTGAAAGGGCTCTAAGAGTGTAACAATATCCTAAACAGATACACTTTATTACCAAAAGTATCGGGGCGCCTACCTTTACACGCACATGAACTTTATGGACATCCCGGTCTTAGTCCGTAGGGTTCAATATTGAGTTGGCCCACCCTTTGAAACTATAACAGCTTCAACTCTTCTGGGAATGCTGTCCACAAGGTTTAGGAGTGTGTCTATGGGAATGTTTGACTATTCTTCCAGAAGTGCATTTGTGAGGTCAGGCACTGATGTGGACGAGAAGGCCTGGCTGGCAGTCTCCACTCAAATTTATCCCAAAGGTGTTCTATCGGGTTGAGGTCAGGACTCTGTGTAGACCAGTCAAGTTCCTCCACGTTCATCCATGTCTATTTGGACCTTGTTTGTGCACTGGTGCGCAGTCATGTTGGAGCATGAAGGGGCCATCCCCAAACTGTTCCCACAAAGTTGGGAACATGAAAACCCCTAAAAAATAACCCAACACCATAATCCCTCCTCCACCAAACGATTTGGACCAGTGCACAAAGCAAGGTCCATAAAGACATGGATAAGTGAGTTTGGGGTGGAGGAACTTGGCTGGCCTGCATCTCAATCCAATAGAACACCTTTGGAATGAATTAAGAGAGGGTACTGTGAGCCAGGCCTTCTCATCCAACATCAGTGCCTGACCTCGCAAATGCGCTTCTGGAAGAATGGTCAAACATTCCCATAGACACACTCCTACACCTTGTGGACAGACTTCCCAGAAGATTTGAAGCTGTTATAGCTGCAAAGGGTGGGCCAACTCAATATTGAACCCTACGAACTAAGACTGGGATGCCATTAAGCCTCAGCTGAACTCGCACGATATCAAACCCGCATTTCAGTGCGAGTTTGGGGGTGATTTGAAAGACACCTGTGCAAGTTCATGCACAGATGTCTATTAAAGTCGCCCCCAAAGTCGCCAAAAGTAGTGCAAAAAATACTTTTGGAAATTGTTGCGGCCCCGCAAAGTCGGCATCTCACCGATTGGGACAGTGCAGTTGCCAGAAATAGGCTGTAATTTGGCATGTCAAATCGCTCCGATGAGAATGGGGCTTATGTTCATGTGTAAAGACAGGCGTCCCAATACTTTTGGTAATAAAGTGTAATTTTAAAAGGGGTGATGGGGCAGAATACTGGACTTGGGATTGCTTGAAACTGCACTTTGAGTAGTTTCAGTATAGGTCCTGAAAATAGAAAATCAATACTCCAAAATCTTGGTACTTTAAAAAACGAATATAGTTTGTAAATGCTAATTTTATCTGAGGTTACTAAAATAAAATAAACTGTATCTCAGACCTTTTAAATACTGCTGAGGACATCATAAATCATGCATTGCAATTATTTATGAGCCATGCACTTAAGCTTTACAATAATGATCAATAAGTGTACACAACAGCAAGCTGACTCATGTTTTTCTTATCTGAAGATCAAAGAGCACAGACCAATTTGGAAAGCAAATACCCCTGTACCCAAATACATGAATCGACCTAGTTGTAACTACTTCCCCTCTTTGGCTGTAACAGGAACTAATTAAGGACAGTGAATATTCATATCTTCAACGTCAGCGTACAAATTTAAGCATAGAAAATGGCATGAGATTAATTATACTTCTGTCTTACTATTTTGAGTACAATATATTATTACAAATTGACAAGCCTGTTACCAGATCAATTAGGTTGCATGATTAATTGAACACTATTATTATTATACAGGTTTCTTAATCGTACATCACGGGACACAGATCCATAGTAATTACTGTGGGTTATAGGCCACCTTCAGGTGCTGGACACTGGCCAGTGGCGGAACTACCGCCATAGCAAGCCACGCGGGCGCTATGGGGCCTGCAGCCGAGTGGGGCCCTGTCATAGTTGCCAAGAATTCCTTTTTTACTGATTTTTTGCCGTCCGCCGCTAGAGGTCCGTGGCCGCCATTTTCCTGAAGACCAGCTGACTTAGAAATGACAAGCGGAGCCTGCCGAGTGGCTACAATAGAAATAAAGCTGCGGCGCCGCCGACCCCCTGCCCCCAGCCTGTCTGTCATCTGTGATCTGTTGAGGAAAGGGGTGAGGGTGGGCGGTGCCGCAGCTCAACTTCTATTGTAGCCGGCCGGCTCCGCCTCTATTTTGTTCCCCCTCAAGCTTCAGTTATGGCGGTGTTCTGTCAGATTTTCCAACAGAGTCTCCTGCGCTGCTGGGACATAGAAGGGCTCCAATGGGGGGGGACCTGAGATGTAAGGAAGCACTCCGCTGGCTGGGGACAGTGACATCTGAGATGTAAGGAAGCACTCCGCTGGCTGGGGACAGTGACACCTGAGATGTAAGGAAGCACTCCGCTGGCTGGGGACAGTGACACCTGAGATGTAAGGAAGCACTCCTCTGGCTGGAGACAGTGACACCTGAGATGTAAGGAAGCACTCCGCTGGCTGGGGACAGTGACACCTGAGATGTAAGGAAGCACTCCGCTGGCTGGGGACAGTGACACCTGAGATGTAAGGAAGCACTCCTCTGGCTGGGGACAGTGACACCTGAGATGTAAGGAAGCACTCCTCTGGCTGGGGACAGTGACACCGGAGATGTAAGGAAGCACTCCTCTGGCTGGGGACAGTGACACCTGAGATGTAAGGAAGCACTCCTCTGGCTGGGGACAGTGACACCTGAGATGTAAAGAAGCACTCCGCTGGCTGGGGACAGTGACACCTGAGATGTAAGGAAACACTCCGCTGGCTGGGGACAGTGACACCTGAGATGTAATGAAGCACTCCGCTGGCTGGGCACAGTGATACCTGAGATGTAAGGAAACACTCCGCTGGGGACACCTGAGATGTAAGGAAACACTGCGCTGGGGACACCTGAGATGTAAGGAGGCACTCCGCTGGGGACACCTGAGATGTAAGGAAGTACTCTGCTGGCTGGGGACAGTGACACCTGAGATGTAAGGAAGCACTCTGCTGGTTGGGGACAGTGACACCTGAGATGTAAGGAAACACTCCGCTGGGGACACCTGAGATGTAAGGAAGTACTCTGCTGGTTGGGGACAGTGACACCTGAGATGTAAGGAAACACTCCGCTGGGGACACCTGAGATGTAAGGAAGCACTCCGCTGGCTGGGGACAGTGACACCTGAGATGTAAGGAAACACTCCACTGGGGACACCTGAGATGTAAGGAAACACTCCGCTGGGGACACCTGAGATGTAAGGAAACACTCCGCTGGGGACACCTGAGATGTAAGGAGGCACTCCGCTGAGGACACCTGAGATATAAGGAAGCACTCCGCTGGGGTACACCTGAGATGTAAGGAAGCACTCCTCTGGCTGGGGACAGTGACACCTGAGATGTAAGGAAACACTCCGCTGGCTGAAGACAGTGACACCTGAGATGTAATGAAGCACTCCGCTGGCTGGGCACAGTGATACCTGAGATGTAAGGAAACACTCCGCTGGGGACACCTGAGATGTAAGGAAACACTGCGCTGGGGACACCTGAGATGTAAGGAGGCACTCCGCTGGGGACACCTGAGATGTAAGGAAGTACTCTGCTGGCTGGGGACAGTGACACCTGAGATGTAAGGAAACACTCCGCTGGGGACACCTGAGATGTAAGGAAGCACTCCGCTGGCTGGGGACAGTGACACCTGAGATGTAAGGAAACACTCCACTGGGGACACCTGAGATGTAAGGAAACACTCCGCTGGGGACACCTGAGATGTAAGGAAACACTCCGCTGGGGACACCTGAGATGTAAGGAAACACTCCGCTGGGGACACCTGAGATGTAAGGAGGCACTCCGCTGGGGACACCTGAGATGTAAGGAAGCACTCCGCTGGGGACACCTGAGATGTAAGAAGAACTCCGCTGGGGACACCTGATAGCATCTGGTGGAAAGTGACACCCTCAGAGCTCCCACTGATTCTGCATTATGGTGAGTTGAACTATTCCATTTTATATTACGATGTAATAATAGAAATAATGCGCTTCAATCACCCTGACACCAAAACAACCATGGTGCCAGGATGATTGAAGTGCTAACACCAGATGTTTGGAGTATCTTTATCTGCTTATTGTTAAACTTTCTGGAATACACATATTTCTATTGTGGTGTAGGATCTATGCCTGCTGTCCCTCCATCCCTCTTTTTTTCCTTCCTTCTCTCTCTCTTTCTTCCTTTGTTTCTCCCTCCATCCCTCGTTCATCTCAGACTCTAACCACACCCCCTTTGAGTCATGCCCCTTTAAGCCACACCCAAGATCACCCTTAAACCATGCCAATTTATTGCTTTGCAAAAAAAAAGTGTCCCTATAAATTTTTTTACAATGTTGGCAACTATGTCCAGGGAGGATGAGGAATTTAAGTTTACTGTTAAGCCTCCTGGGCCCGGCGAGTCCGGATGCATAAAGCAGGAGCAGAGATGGCGGGAGCAGAGTGGGCGGGGCAGAACGCTCGAGCGCGCCTGTGAAGGGACATCGTTTTTGGCACATGAGGAGGCTCTGAAGTCTGGACAGGAGGTAGGAAGGGAGTGGGAGACAGACTGTCATCTGTTTTGCACAGTGCCTGGAAAAGCACCTTGTCCCCGTGCAGATGGGGACAATGGCCTCTTCCCCACAAGCCCTGGGGAGTTAGTTGTGGGGGTGCAAAACTTGCAAAAAACTTTTTTGAATTTACTTACACTATAATGTACTGAATGTAACCTGTAGATTTTATTGGCAAATTTTTGTTTTGTTGTTCGAAATTAAATATAAGCTGTTGCCTGGGTACTGTGCCACATGAGTGTGGTAATCTGCTGTTCAATGGCATTAGTTAATTTTTTTTTTTGGGGGGGGGGGGGGCATACAACATTTTGCTATGGGGCCCTGTGATTTCTAAACAGGAAGTTGCCTCGCTATATAATCCCTCCCACTACTGGGAGTACCTCAGTTTTTTCGCCAGTGTCTAAGGTGATGGTCACGAGTAAAGAGGTGCTGTGCTGAGCTCCACTGGAGAAATCCTTGCTGGGGCTAGCTATGCAGCTGGATCCATTCAAAGTGTCTTTTCAGGCCGAATTGAATGGTACCCGGGCCTCGTGGCGGAAGAAACAAGGTTTAGCCGTTCTCTTTATAGAGAGCCGTACCCCGAGGATCCAGAACTTTTGTTTTTTTCAGCCATAACGTTTTTACTGGCGGGGTGCTTTACGGGACCAGGAGTGTGGGTTCCCCGAGGGTCCCCGGTTCCTGAAGGTTTTTTTAACGGAGCCCACTGTGAGAGGTGAAGATTGGGTCTGTTGGTTTTTACGACTGCGGCGGCAAAGGTAAGTGGAGGTTTCTAAGGAACTTTTAAATTTTCTTATGAAATGTCTCCTTTAAAAAAGTAAATGTTGTCATGCCTAAGAGTCACCACTGGGGGCTGTATAGAGCACACACCTTGTCATGCTTTCCTCAAACATCACGCTGTGTCACAGAAGCAGCAGGTTTCCCTCCGGTGAGCAGCTCAGACCTCCGGTAAGATTGGGGGGGGATTTTCTTCCACGAAACACCCCCCACCTGGACAAAGCTCTCCCCCTCTTCCTACATAGGGAGAAGCCAAAAACGATCGTCGATGCCGCACCGTTTTTTCACCGCCCCTACGCGGCGGCTTGTCCTCCTCACCATTCTCCCCACACACACACACACACACACACACACACACACACACACCAATCCCGTTGGATCGCGCGTGAAAACCCTCTTTTGAAATGGGAGGGGGGCTGCGATGTGATAGAAGGGGCGGGGCTTAGCACGGTATTGGCGTTCTCCAACTTCCAGTGCGGGAGTATGTTTAATAGCTCCATTTTTGCTGGCTGCAGATGTCGGAGGGACACAATAGCAAAAAGGGGCATGTAAGAGGTTGGTGATACAGGCATTCCCTGACACATTAACTAATAGCATCAGGCTGAGCATTAATAGCAGCGGCAGTGGCTGGACTATTGCTCCAGCAGTGGATGCAATTTCTTCTGGTAGTACCTCTGCTTTTGTGCATCGAGCTAAGGTCAGAAGGGGGAAATGAAACACCCCCAAAAAAGGGCTAAAAGTGTCTCCCTCAAGCTCTGGAAAGCCTACTCATCTCTACAATGGCATCCTCCCCTGAGAGGGGGGTGGCTGGTCAGAGTGAGCATCGGGGCCATGAAATGTTTGCAACTGTTTTCAACACTGCAGCCCCTGTCTATTACTAAAAAGGTATTTTTTCCTCAGCCACGATAGGATTGGAAAAAAGGTTAGCGGCTTTAATCGCATCCCAGTGTGGGACAAAATGCGACAGGTTCTCTTCCATTACCCAGGACCCTCAAACTGAGGAACTGGGGGCGGGAGAAGATGAATTCCCTCAGGGGACTGTGAAGAGGCTGATGACTTCTCTTCTGAGGGGTCAAATGTGGTGGGATCATCTTCACAAGTTGTAAGATTGATGGTGCAATTTCTTACTGAATGGTCCGCTCCACATTTATGTACCCTTAACTGAGTGTTTGGGTTTGCTAAAGCCTCCTCAAGCTGTGCATGCCTTTCCTGTCCATTCATTACTGGAAAAGCTTTTTGTATCTAAGTGGGATCACCCAGATAAGCATTTTTTCCCTCCTAAAAATTTTTCTCCCTTTATCCTATGGAGGAAAAAATTCACTAAAAGTGCGGTATACCAGCAATTGACGCTGCTATATCCTCTGTGAATAAAAGTTTGACTTGTCCAGCAGACCATGCTCAAATGCTTAGGGATCCAACGGATAAAAAGTTGGAATTCCTATTAAAAAACACTTTTTTCTCTGGCAGGTTGAGTGTCTCAGCCTGCACTGACAGTAATTGGTTAATCACTGAGAGACCAGTTTAAACAGTTGCTCAAGGTTATTCTGTTCAGCTGGTCCAGGATCTGGTAAGCTACTAGCAGCTTTATGTTTGCAATAGTTGCTATGAGAGATTCTATCCTTCAGGCCTCGCACCCTTCGCTAAGTGCCATGCAAGAAGCTCCTGGCTAGTCTCCCTTTTTGCGGTGAAACGGCTGTAATACATGCAAAGAAATTCTAGTGGAAAAAGTACCCCTTTGCCATTTAAGAAAAGGAGTAAACGTATTTCATTTTAACAAGCTCCGTCTCCTGTGCCAGGGGCATCAGCCTCCAGGCAGTCACGACGGCCTCAGCCGTCAAGTTCAAGAGGTAATCCTCAGGGTCAACCCCAGGGACAAAAGAGGTCTTATGAGGAGGGGCCCCCGCTCGCTCGAGTAGGGGGAATACTTCTGCAGTTCTCAAGGGTCTGGCAGGAAGAGTGTTGAGACAGGTGGGGGACTTCCTCAATAGCTCCAGGGTACAAACTAGAGTTCCAAGAGTTCCCGTGTCCTTGTTTTCTGGGATCAAACGTTCCTAAGGATCCAGAGAAAAGGAAATGTCTTTCTTTCAAGCATTGGACCATCTTTTGGCAAAAAGTGATCATGGTGTTCCCCATGTAAGAGCAGGGGTTGGGGTTTTGTTCAAACCTTTTTCACGGTGCGAAAACCGAATGGACATTCTGGATCTCAAAAATCTAAATCAATTCCTGAATATCCGCTCTTTTTTCGCATGGAGTCAATCCAATCAGTTGTCTCCATCCTACAAGGAGGAGAACTTCTAGTGTCAATCGACATCAAGGATGCATACCTCCATGTGCCTATTTCCCCACTCACCAGTAATATCTACTTTTCAAGGTAGAAAATCTTCATTTTCAGCGTGTAGCTCTGCTTTTTGGTCTAGCTACTGCACCTTGAGTATTTACAAAGGTTCTGGCCCCTCCTCTAGCTAGATTAAGGGCCCAAGGTATATCGATTATAGTTTACCTAGATGTTCTGCTCTTGATAGACCAGTCGGCTTGTAGCTTAGACCTCAGGGTCAAGTATGGTCACCACATTCAACTACCTGGAATACCTAGGTTGGATTCTCAACCTAGAGAAATCTTCCTTTAAACCATGACGAAGGCGAAAATACTTGGGTCTGATCATAGATACACCCAGAAAAAGGGTATTCTTGCCCCAGGCAAAGATCAGCACCATAAAGGAATTGATTCAGGTAGTTGAAGCAAGATGAATTCTTCTATTCAGCTTTGCATGAGGTTGTTGGGAAAGATGGTGGAGTTCATTCAAGGCCGTTCCTCAGTTTCATTCGAGACTGCTGCAAAACAGTATCCTATCGGCTTGGAACAAAAGGGTTCAAGCTCTAGATATCCCAATGTGTCTGACTCCAAAGGTGTGCCGGAGCCTCAGTTTATGGTTAATAACCAAAAATCTGCAAAGGGGAAAATCCTTCCTACAGTTACCTGGGAAGTGGTAACAACATATGCCAACCTTTTTGGGTTGGGGCGCAGTCCTGGAAGAGGAAACTGTCCAAGAGAAGTGGCCCAGATCAGAAATGGCCTTGCCCATTAACATTCTAGAGATTCGGGCAGAGCACTTGGTCCTGAGGGCCTGAACGTTAAGTTTACAGAATTGTCCTGTCAGGATCCAATCCGACAATGCCACAGCCACCCCAGGAGGTATGTCATAGGTAGAATCCTTGACTTTCTGCAGATGGGGTTAGAAATGAAGCTAGCCTTGAGTACTTTGAAAGGACAGGTCTTGGCCTTATCGGTATTGTTCCGACAACTTGCTTTGCATTCTTTGGTTCGTAGTTTTTTTTAGGGGGTAACGCGGCTTAATCCCCCGGTTAAGTCACCCCTGAACCCTTGGGACTTGGGAATTTAGTTCTATCGGCATTACAAAAACAGCCTTTTTGAGCCAATACGACATATTCCCTTGGTCCTTTTGACAAGGAAACTAGTTTTTCTGGTAACCATATCCTCTGCAAGAAAGGTATCAGAGTTGGCTGCTCTTTCTTGTAAAGAGCCATATTATTATTCACAAGGATAAGATAGTATTAAGTCCTCATCCAAACTTTCTACCGAAGGTAGTGTCAGGTTTTTATCTAAACCAGGATGTTGTTGTACCTTCATTTTTTTCCAGAACCCTGTTCTATGGAAGAAAAATCACTACATTCTCTTGATGTGGTGAGAGCAGTCGAGGTCTACTTAAAGGCGACTGCTCAGATTCGAAAAACGGATGTTTTGTTTGTGTTGCCTGAAGGTCCTAAAAGAGGACAGACAGAATTGAAATCTACTATTTCTAAATGGATTCAGCAAGTAACTGTTCAGGCTTATGGTTTAAAGAGGAGGATTCCACCCTCTCAAATCAAAAGTGCACTCCACTAGGACTGTTAGTGCTTTGTGGGGGTGCATCAACAAGCTTCCGTGGTTCAAATCTGCAAGGCCTCAACTTGGTCTTCAGTCCATACATTTAAGAGATTTTATCAGGTGAATGTAAAAAGGCATGAGGATATCGCCTTCGGGTGTAGTCTGCTGCAGGCAGCATTATAACTCCTCTAGTCTCATGTTGCCCTAATTCTGTTGTGTCTCTCTCCCCTCAGTTGGCATTGCTCTGGGACATCCCACATAGTAATTACTATGGCTCTGTGTCCCGTGATGTACGATTAAGAAAATAGGATTTTTATAACAGCTTACCTATAAAATCCTTTTTTTTTTAAGTACATCACGGGACACAGAGGTCCCTCCCCTCTTACTGGTATACACATGTATTGCTTTGCTACAAAAACTGAGGTACTCCCAGTAGTGGGAGGGGCTATATAGGGAGGCAACTTCCTGTTTAGGGTGTGCCAGTGTCCATCACCTGAAGGTGGTCTATAACCCACATAGTAATTACTATGGCTCTGTGTACCGTGATGTACTTAAAAGAAAAGGATTTTACAGGTAAGCTGTTATAAAAATCCTATTTTTATATAGCGCCAATAGTTTGCGCAGTGCTTTACACTGTTAAACCTCATAGACACGATCGGATTGTTGGCCAACAAAGTGTCAGACTTTTGTCTGAAGGGCGTGTGCCTGGATTTTGGATTTCTGGATAATGGAACACAATTGTAAGTGGAATTTCAGCTCTTGAGTGCCACCCTTTGGGCACCTTCTGGTAATGTTGTGTTTTGTGAGCATTGATTCCGAGCATGCGTGTTTGTACTTTGGACTTGTGTGATGGACATGTGTACGCACGATACGAAAATCTGACAACAGACCATTGTCCGCCGAAAATTTACTAGCCTGCCATCCAACATATGTTGGCCAAAAGTTGGACAACAATTGTCTGATGGAGCGTACTAACGGTCGGATTTTAGGCTAACAGTCTGTCATCACACAATTCCCTGCTGAAAACCCGATCATGTGTACAAGGCTTAAGAGCAAACAGTACAGTTACAAAACAAATCAAAACAGGAGGAATCAGAGAGCCCTGCTTGTTAGAACCTAGAATCTAGAAGGGAGGGTCAAGTGATACAAAAGGTAATAATTGTGGGGGATGAGCTGATGAAGATAATCAAAGTACAGTTGTTAGGTGGAGGCAGGATAGGCTTCTCTGAAGAAAAAAAGTTTTCAGGGATCACCTAAAAGTGGATAGAGTTGGAGATAGTCAGACAGATTGGGGTAGGGAATTCCAAAGGATGAGAGAGGCTTGGGAGAAGTCCTGGAGGCGAGTATGGGAGGAAGTGATGAGGGAGCTAGAGAACAGAAGGTCTTGGGAGGAACAAAGAGGATCATTTGGTTGGTATTTTGAGACTAGGCTAGTGATGTAGCTGGGGGCAGAGTTGTGGATGGCTTTGTAAGTTATTGGGAGCAATGTGGTGTAACTTAACGAAGTGGGAACCGATTTTTGAGATCTAGGTTTGCAGGAAGACGTACAGCGAGCATTGAGGGTGTGGAGGTGCACGCAAGGAGACATTCCGATTGACCGAGAATTTCCACCCCACCGAACGGTGACGGCTGCCCTGGATGTGACTCCCCGTCAGGACCTCTCCTGCCAGATATCCTTGGGATCGTTGAATCCCTCAAGCCTGTATGACACTCCACCGTACGGTGACTGTGTCCACCCCTTCTGGTAAGGATATTTATTTCTACCATTTGCAGTCTCCATTTGGAAACTAGAAGATTCATGTGTAAAGTGCCTCCTTATACAGAGTCTGTCCCAGCCTCCACCTCACGTGGAGTTGCGACACCATCCATGCTCAAGAACCCCCATGTGTTTTTGAACTAATATATGATCCACCCTGTACTTATGGACTTTTGCCCTTATTTGTTTATGTGTTAGATGTTCACTTTTTACACGTATTACCCAACAGGTAGAGATTATGTTTTCAGCACTGTCTCACAGACATATGTGGAAAATGTAAATGTACATTTTTAGCGCTACATATGTTTTTTATCACAACATCGCAGTAAAATAAGAACAAGTCTTGTGATATATGCGAACCAGCAATTCCTAATTTAGGAATGTTTGCTAGAAGTGTGTGATGCAGTATAATGTCCCGTACACACGGTCGGAATTTCGATGGGAGCCTGTTTCGGAAATTCTGACCGTGTGTAGGCTCCATCGGACATTTTCTATCGGAATTTACGATACACAAAATTTGAGATCTGGATCTCAAATTTTCCGACAACAAAATCCGTTGTCAGAAATTCCGATCGTGTGTACACAATTCCGACGCACTATGCTGCCATGATGATGGACATTTGGACATCATTATCCATGATCACTTGGGCTTACATGAAGTTAACGAAATGGCGCTGGATGAAAAGCAAAAATCAGAGAGTAAAGCTTTAAGGCTACTTTCACACTGAGGAGCTATACAGGTGTTTTAGCACTAAAAATAGCGCCTGCAAAGCGCCTGTAAAGCGCCTCTCCCGTCACTCCAGTGTGAAAGCCTGAGTGCTTTCACACTGGAGCGGCGTGCTTGCGGGACATTAAAAAAAGTCCTGCAAGCAGGATCTTTGGGGTGGTTTAGGAGCGGTATAGCGCTTGCCCCCTTCATCGGTCGCTAGCGGTGGTCAAGATAGCCCTGCTAGCACCTGAAAATCGCTGCTAAAACAATGGTAAAGCGCCGCTAAAAATAGCTTTACCACCGATGCACAACCCCCCCCCCACCCCCCAGTCTGAAAGTGCCCTAAAGCCTAACTCCAAACAAACTATTTACTGCGCTAACGGGTGTGCTTTCTGGATGTGCTGTATTACCTGTATGTACCCTAAGCTACATACACTATACAGCATTGTGTTCCAGCAGTGGTTAGTGCGTAGTTAGTTTGAATTGTGATTTTTAGGGTTTTGGGGAAAGGGACAGTTGAACAGTGTATGAAAAAAGTTTGCACACTGGCCCAAAATCTGCCTGGCATGGGGAAGGTCCACCAGATGTGAAAAACATTGCTGATCTTGTTACAACCCCTAGACACAAATTGGAATGAGCAGGATGGAGATGTGCCAATTTAATGGGCACCATATACCATCAGGTGAGTACCTTAAATGATAGAGGTCGCAATGATAGAACATGAAGAGGCTGTGGACCAATTTTATTGCCAGCCCTCTGGAGTTTTATTTATTTGGGGCCCCTCTCCCATTTGGAAACATAAGAATGGGCCACTGGGCCGGTAAAAAGATTGAGTTGAGAATAAGTGATAGTGTTGAGTTTGGGGAGAGAGGAATGGCCTTTTTTTATTGGGGTCCTTTCCTGACATCCTGACATCTCTGCAAAACTGAGCTGAAAAAATTTCCTTCATTTAGCATATATATTTTAAAAGGTAATTTTGCATTTGTTAGACGTGGTGCTTATTGCCATACCAACGTGAAAATGTAAAGCTAGCAGATTCCAGCATCTTTGATTATTATAGTTAGTAAATACTACATCAAGTTATAAATCAGCTAGTCTATTTTTCAGCAGTTCTCATATGAGATACTAGAACTCCAAACATTTCCAATGAACAAGACAGTCTCTGGACATTTCCTAGTATATGCCATAGACATACTGTAGATTATCTCTGAGAGCAGCATGTGTAATTTAATATGTAACCTAATCCACTAATGGAGATTGCACAGTTTTCAAAGTACTCTTAGTCACTAATATGGTTAGTTTTCTTTTTCCAAATAGAAACTATATTCCTAATTTTCCTAATAATGAGCATTGTTTATACAATGCCACTGTCTATATTTTTTTCATTTCATATAATTAAAGCAAATCTCCAGCAATAAAGATAAATTTATCACCTAAGAGCTTCTCTACACCCGATATACCAAAGCTTTAGTCTCTGGTGCTTCGTTTAAGGTATTTTTTGGGGTTGATAAACAGGTTTTTAACTTCAGGGCTTCCAGTGACGGGTAAGATGCAAAGCATGCTAACCATTTTGCTTTTTGTTCCCATTCACACCTTGGCATCAACCCAATCTATCCCTCTTACTACCCTGGCTTGCCCTGCTAGCTGCATACGTCACATTACAGTGACATGAGGATGTTACTTCTTTTTTTCCAGGCCACGGATAGATTTTGTCTACGGCAGGTCAAGAGACCAAAGCTTTTCGTCTGGAAAAAGAGCAATTATAGGCTTTTTCAGTAAACATTTACCTTGGGAATTATGATACAACAGATAATATACTATTCGAGTGGGTAACTTCTGTGGCACACAAGAGTGTACAGCATATTTATAACATAGGTACATTGCAGTTACTTCTTTCTTTTCCAAGCCACAGATAGATTTTGTCTACGGCAGGTAAAGGGACCAAAGCTTTTTGTCTGTAAAAAACCCCTGTTAGACTTACCGGTAACGGTAAGTCTTCCAGGACAGCTACTTGAGAGATGATTGGCTCCGTCCTCTACAGGAAACACAAATCAGACACAATTTAAAAGGCCCCTCCCTCTCCTCTGACCCTCAGTTTTTAGAAGATCAAGTAAACCTCCACCAAAAGTGCACTCGGCAGAGGAATAACAGAAACTCACTAAAACACCACCACCAGGTAAGCAAAAGGAGACCAGTGAATACAGAATAGGGTAGGAATATAGACCTCCTTGTCCTGGAAGATTCATGGAAATACCGTTACTGGTAAGTCTATTGGAGGGTTTCCCCCCCTCATCTTCCAGGACAACTACTTGAGCGGATAAGCAAGATTCTATACCTTAGGGAGGGACGACAGCCTGAAGCACTTTCCTACCAAAGGAGAGGTCCTGGCTGGAGAGCATCTGGACTCTATAATGCTTGATGAATGCATGAGAGGAGGACCAGACAGCAGTTTAGAAATTTCTTCCTATGATGCTCCCGCTCTTTCTGCCCATGACGCGGCCAAATATCTCGTTGAATAAGCTCCCTTCTTGGGGCCACTGAACAACACTAAGAGTTGGGAGGATCTCCTAAACTCACTAGACCTTTCTAGATAAAGCAGAAGGCATCCTTTCATGTCCAAAAAAACTAACTTCTGCATTCTTGAGGGAGGAACAAAAACTAGGAAGAACTAGTTCCTGGGACCTGTGAAAGCTAGAAGAAACTTTGGGTAAGTACAAAGGATCGGGCCTAATCACTACCCTGTCCTCTAAAATCCTCAGGAAAGGGTCCTTATAGGAAAGGGACTCTAGATCGGAAATCTTTCTTCCTGACGTTATAGCCAAAAGAAAGGTAATCTTTAAGGAAATCAATTTCAGAGAGGCCTCATGCAATGGCTCAAAAGCAGCCCTAGTCAGAGCATTTATTACTAATGACAGATCCCAGGGATGAATCTGTTTAAGAGCCCTGGGTGTACGCCTAGTTTTGGCTGAAAGGAACCTCCTGACCAAAGGGTCCTCAGCTAGTCTTTTTTTCTGCAAACAGAGACAGGGCAGCAACCTGAACCCTAAGGGTGCTGACAGAAAATCCTTTCTCCACCCCCCTCTGTAAAAAATCGAATACATAGGGAGTAGATAAAAAAACTATTCCTATCTTCTTCTGCCAGGAAACAAAAGTTTTCCGAACTTTCCATAGTTCTTTGTTGTGACTAACTTATGGCTGTCCAGGATAGTCTCAATAACCCTCTCTGAACACCCCCTTAGCTGTAGGCCTCCAGACTGTCAAATGGAAGGTCTGAGGGTTTTGATGGAGCACCGGCCCCTGACAGAGAAGATCCCTCCACTCTGGCAGGGGCCAGGGGGGTTCTATTGAGAAAGCTCTCAGCGAGGAGAACCAACTCCTCCTGGGCCATCAAGGGGCAATATGGATAATTTCTGCTTGATCTTGAACAATCTTCCGAACTACCAGTGGTAAGAGATGAAATGGGGGCAAGGCGTAGGCTACAGTAAAATTCCATGGGAAGGAGAGTGCACCTGTCCCTAAGGACTCCATCTCTCTTTCCAGCGAGAATGCTGGATGCAAAAATATCCACTCTGGGAACACCCCACTTTAACAGGATCTCCTGGAACGTGTCTTGATTCAGTTCCCAACTGCTGGCACTGATGTTTATTCTGCTCAGATAGTCCGCCAGAACACTCGCTGTCCCACTGATGTGCACTGCCTTGATTGAAGAGACATTGTTCTCTGCCCAGGACAGAATCTGCTGGGTTAACAATAGAAGAGTATCTGAGCGAGTGCCCCCTTGCTTGCTTAGGTATCCCACGGTCATGGCATTGTCTGAAAAAATCAACAGGTCCTTTGAATTGACCCTCTATTTCAGAGCAACTAAAGCCTTCCCAACTGCTAACAGTTCTCTGAAATTCAATGAGTGGAATGCCTCCTCTGGCAGTCAGGCTCCCTGGGTTTGCCAGTCCCCTGAGTGAGCTACCCAGCCCCACAGACTGGCATCTGTAGTAATTTTCATTGGCGAATTCTATGCCCAGTCCTTCCCTCCCTGCAGATTTTCCCGCTGATCCCACCAGGACAGATTGAGTAATTGGGTAATTATTAAGAGGAATCTGTCACCTATCATTTTAACATTTTTTCTAAATTTGTGATTTTTTTATCTTGATGCACTTTTAGACTATTTTTGGATTTATTCACCTTCATTTGGATTTGTTTATTTATTTATTTGATGTCATATTTCATGAATTTTCACTGTTATTTATCCGGTCACTTTTTATGAATTTAATGGATGTTTAGTCACTTTATTTATGTGATTTTGCTCTTTACGTATATGCACTTTACTTGAAGAATTGGATTATATTTATTTTATCACATTTATGCACTTTGAGTTAGCGCCACATATTTCTATTTACCTTAACCCAAAAAGGGTATGCTCTGGGAGGGAACCAGGCAAGACTTCTGCTGATTGACCTTCCACCCCAATTTCTGAAAGGTCCATAAGGTCAATTGTAGGTCCTGAACAAGGCTCTCTTTCTCTCGGGCAAAGACCAAAAAATCATCTAAATATGGAACGATCGATACACTCTGTATCCGAAAATAGGCCATGACTTCGGTCATGATTTTCATGAAAATCCTTGGTGCTGCCGAGAGACCAAATGGGAGGCATCTGAACTGCCAATGACTTGGACCGTTCTCCATGAGAACTGCAAATCTGAGGAACCTGAAGATCCAGGGTTACCATGAACACTTCTGGTAA
The DNA here is from genome assembly GCF_042186555.1 of Aquarana catesbeiana. Lineage (NCBI taxonomy): Eukaryota > Metazoa > Chordata > Amphibia > Anura > Ranidae > Aquarana > Aquarana catesbeiana. The sequence continues at coordinate 674,409,021 of NC_133324.1, read as the reverse complement.
TAACAGATTCCTTACAGAATAAATGTTTTCCATTCCGAATGGTCTGTAGACTATGAATCTGTTCAGGACGCTTAAATTGATGACCTTCTTCCAGGTCATAAACATTACGTGAACTGCTGGTCTTTGATACTAAAAGAGGTAGAGACCTAGCTGAGACTGAAGGCTCCTGAGTCACAAGTTTAGAATTGGAAGGACCTAGCCCGGCTACTCTGTCATTAAAGGACCGAAAAGAAGCCACTACCTCCTTCATAGAAGTCATCAACTCCTTAAAAGAGGCAGTAGACCCAGAACCTGCCTTTGACGGAATACAATCCTCAGAAAATAGTTTCTTACAACTATCAGAAAGCCTGGCTCTACAGTTCCCACATTTTTAAGCATCCTGAAGATCCAGGGTTACCATGAACACTCCTGGTAATAACAGATTCCTTACAGAATAAATGTTTTCCATCCGGAATGGTCTGTAGACTATGAATCTGTTCAGGACGCTTAAATTGATGACCTTCTTCCAGGTCATAAACATTACGTGAACTGCTGGTCTTTGATACTAAAAGAGGTGGAGACCTAGCTGAGACTGAAGGCTCCTGAGTCACAGGTTTAGAAGTGGAAGGACCTAGCCCGGCTACTCTGTCATTAAAGGACCGAAAAGAGGCCACTACCTCCTTCATAGAAGTCATCAACTCCTTAAAAGAGGCAGTAGACTCAGAACCTGCCTTTGACGGAATACAATCCTCACAAAATAGTTTCTTACAACTATCAGAAAGCCTGGCTCTACAGTTCCCACATATTTTCTTTACAGGTTTGTCAACTCTGGAAAAAAAAAAAAAAACAGAAAACAAAACCATAAAAAAGGCTTATACAGACCCCCCTGCAGCAGTAGCTCTTTATCCACAGACAAGGGCTTACCTTGGGGGCAGTATTGGGCCTGGATGCCACCGCTGGCTCAAGCAGGTGCTCCATCCTCTGTCCTGTCCTCAAGTTCCATAGAAGAGAACGTAGGCCAGCTGGTGAGACTCCTCTGACCACCGCTGCACTGCTAAACTAGCCTGTTCTGCGTCTGGCAGACTGTTTCCAAAGCAGTGAGTTCCCTGCATTGTACTATGCTGATATACTTTAAGAAAACAGCGTCCTGGAAGTGTGTCATGTCACTTCCGGTCTCGGCGCCATCTTGCCGCATCACTGGTAGTCCTCCAACGCCATTTTGGTACACCCAACGTGGGGAAGACATGAGGAAGATGCCTCTCCACATAGCTAGATGCTGGACCTGGAAGGGAGTTGCCCCTGCTAATACAACCAGGGAGGCAAGTAACGCAATACATACAGTAACGCAATACATACAGGGGGCCCTTTTTGGTCTAAAAACATAGAAAAACACCCCAGACATGGCCACAACCAGTCCTGGATATCACCACAGAAGGGGGTGCACCAACCACAGTTACCAGACCTATAAAAAACAACAAACATTATGGTGTGCTCCTGGAGGGTCTGAAAACACAAAACAACTGAGGGTCAGAGGAGAGGGAGGGGCCTTTTAAATGATGTCTGATTTGTGTTTTCTGTAGAGGGCAGAGACAATCATCTCTCAAGTAGCTGTCCTGGAAGATGAGAGGGGAAAGAGCATTTATAGGCTTTTTTAGTAAGCATTTAACTTGGGAATTATAATACAATAGATAATATACTATTCGGGGGGTAACGACTGTGGCACACCAGTGAGTACGGCATACTTATATCAAAGGTACAGTGCAGTAACCCATAGTACCATATTTAGTCCACATTCACACCTGTGCGATCTGCCGTCCTTGTGTCATCATGTGACAATGCGCAACAAGAAGAATCTCATGATTGTCCATGGTGCCTGTTCAAACCTGTTCAACGTGCTTCCAGCGATTTGGAAAAAAAGATACAGATCGTTCATCCGGTGTAACATAGTGGGGGAGATTTACTAAAACTGGAGCACTCAGAATATTGTGTAGGTGTGCATGGTAGCCAATCAGCTTCGAATTTCAGCTTGTTCATTTATGCTTTGACAATAAAACCTGGAAGCTGATTGGTTTCTTTGCAGAAATGCACCAAAGTTTGCATGCTCCAGTTTTAGTAAATCCCATCAGTGTGTTTTTTATCTGCTTAGACTTCAATGGGTGTGAATGAAAAACTCTTAAAAAATTTATGAAAAACGCATCAAAAACACAAAAACAATGAAGGCGCACAAGACTGAACCTAGCCCTAATCATTTTTGCCATCTGGCTACAGTGACTTGCAACTGAAGTGGTTGCTAAACATTTCTGCACACAGTTAAAGCATTTTTGCACATTACACATGTCCTATAAAAAAGGTAAAGGATAGTTTATGTTTAAAATTAAAAGTTAGCATTAAATCCCCCCTGCCTCAGCCACACCAACCAAAATTATTAAGCTTTCCATTAGCATAAAACAGAAAAAGATTGTCTATCAGGCCTTTATACAAGCTGTCATCAAAGCTGGTGACCAATTGCTTTTAACCTTACTGCAGTTGTTGTCACTTATATCCCAGTTATTAGCAGATCAGAGATCCACAGAAAATCTTCAAAGTCCGATGATTGCTCCATAACTGGAATTTATTTTTAAAAGATAAAACCCAAATGCTGAATATGCACATTTTAGAATTTAAGGAATGTTTCAAAATAAATGGAAATGTTATTTTTTCAGAGACGCCATACTGTGATTTTTTTTGTCTTTAATAAATAAGCCACTCAGTGCGATACCTAAATAAAATCCTAAATATGCTTTGTTTTCCCTTCCCGACTTCCCAGCTTTGATAAACAGTAGCATCTGGCACTTAAGTGAGTCGATGTCCACAATACAGAAAGCCGGTAACTCTAGCCTCCTCCAGACATTTTTGTGGATGGGCTATATGCCCAGTATGTTATAATAACCCAGCAAAGCTTCTGGCTCCTGCAGAGAGTACATTAGCATTAATTTATATTGGATGCTTTATTTATGACTTCAAGTATAGTCCTTGATCAAACCTATGCATAATCCTTACCGTATATCTACACTGTTTTACAGTAATGAGTAGCTAGAATATAAAGGTAAGTGGTAAGTAATAAACAGATGTTCTCTCTATACTGTATATATTCTCTATAATACAGCATTGTATATAATCTGGAATATCACATAGCCTACAATAAATGCATACCTCCCAACTTTTTGAGATGGTCAACGAGGGACACCTATTAGCACAAGTATGTAGGCATAGGTCACACCCACTGCCACGCCCCCTTAAAGGAGAATTATACAAAAAAAAACATTTTAATTAAACCCACAAGTACTTTTTTTTTACCACTACTATTCCTTGATATTGGCTTTTAATATTTACAAATGCAGCAAATTAGAAAATGGATGAAAGGTTTAGCACTGTGAAACACATTTTGAAAGAATAAGGGCATTTTATATACCATATAGGTCAGACCTAAATGAGGGACAAATAAGGAGGAAAGAGGGACAGAGGGACTTTGTTCCAAATCAGGGACAGTCCCTCGAAATCAGGGACAGTTGGGAGCTATGTAAATGTGCATTATTTCTATTACACATGACATTATAATAACAGTGTCTAATTAGCAAAAAATCTGAAGCAAGTGAAAAGCTCTCATAAAATAAAGGACACGTGTTAAGTGCTTTACAATACGTAATGAAATCAAATGTCTTTCAGCCTTGACACCACAGAAAGTGTTACATTTCTTAAAGCAGCATGCTGACCATACAAGTATAATCCGCCATCGGTAATTCCCTGCACTGTAATCGTGGTGCATCTAGTCAAAGACAGTTCAACAGCTAGGCCAGGCTGCATTATTACCCACAGTTCATTAGGATAAGCTGATTGCTTCAAGCTAATCAAGTAATCCCATACTACTATATCCCCAACATGATTTTCTAAACACAACTTCCCTGTTCTAGAACTTGCAGCGTCTGATACTCGTACAGCCTTTAGGTTCTATATCTGACCTCCTCTAAGAGCTGTTTATGTCCAAGCTGCACTGCTTGTGGTGGAGCCATACCTATAACTGTGGAAGACTTTATTTCCTTGAAGGCACCCAATTTGTACTATATAAACGTATGCTTCCAAGGGTCTTCCCCTCTGATGGGACTTTCTTCTTTTTTAACACGATTCATAGTACACTTTCTTTACCCTAAACCAAAAAAACAGAGTGCACTGGCCTTGTGAAGTACTTTAAAGGATAAGTTCACCTTTAGTAACATAGTACAAGTTACACATAGGGGGTAACATGTTACTAAGGAACACCTGCCCACACCCAGGGCTGCCGTTAGAAATCACGCGGCCCCGTACACCCTACCTGACAAGGCCCCTCTCCCCCGAAAATATCAAAGCGATACTTTCAATAAAAATACACGAAAATCATTAATAGAGGAACAAACATAATAAAACTTACAAAAGTCCTACCAAATCTAAAATAAATAAAGTAATATGTGTAAATAACGTCTTGAGGCTCAATCACATAGGTTCTGTGGCATGTACGGTGTGAATCAGTTTTTTTTTTTTTTTTCAAATGTGGCTTTTGTTATGTGTAGGCTGTCTGTGTTACACTATAGGGATGCAGCAGCTGTATGAACACAGAAGCAGGCCACTCACCCACACCTGCATACTTATTAAATTAGGATGTGCGGCTGTGTTCATACAGCCAGTGCATTCTCATAGAATAATGGCCCATGCACACGATCTGAAAATCGGACAACAGATCGTCCATTTTTTTTTTTGCATGCTAGTTGCATATCGAAATTGAGAGGTTACTAAACTTACGAAAATTCTCGTATGACAGAATAAAAAATTGGAAGTGATGTCATGTGTTGTAGTGTATTTCTATTGTATTTTCGGACAACTGTACTGTTAAAAAGAAAATCGTATGAAATTTTCCTGTTTGTCCGATCGGATAATATCAGATGAACTGTCGTGATCGGCTCTCGAAAGCTCTGTACTAATGATCTGATTATCGTACGATCGATTCGAAAGCGGTATTTTTCGTGCAATTTTCGGATCTTGTGTATTGGCCATAACAGGCATCTCCAGCTGCACAAACCAAACCACTCATTCCCACTGTATGGGCCAGGGAACCTGTGTGAATGAGCCCTTAATTTTTAAAATTATTTATTTTAATTATTTTTTACATTTTTCAAATTATTCTTTACAATTATTTTTTTTTACAACACTGTTGGGGAGGGCTTGGGTAAAATATCAAGGATCTAAACAGACCCCTGGTATCTCACCTTTGAGACAGAGAAAGAAATTGAGGAAACAGATTCTTTAATTCCTTTCTCTGTGGCCTCAGTTGCATAGGAGACATAGGAGTGGTCCGTACCAATCACTCAACCAATCACTGTGTCCAATTCAGAGATAGAAGGGGCCGGTAAATGACATATTTACCGGCCCCTTCCCCCACTATCCATCCCCCTGTGTCCCCGCAACAGCCAGCAGGAGAGGGAAGCCAACAGTGCTGTGGGGGGGCAGGCACACAGGGGGGAATCAGATGTGGGCGGATCAGTGCAGTAGGACAATTACAGAACGATGCACTGGGGTTGATTTACTAAAACCGTAGAGTACAAAATCTGGTGCAGTTCTGCATCGAAACCATTCAGCTTCCAGTTTATTTTTTCCAAAGCTTAATTGAACAAGCTGAAGTTAGAAGCTGGTTGGCTACCATGCACAGCTGCATCAGATTTTGCACTCTCCAGTTTTGCACAGACACAGTGGTAAATCATCCCCACTGTGTCTGTGTCTCTCCCTCCAGCAGCTGAAAGCCAGCGGAAGGGAGAGTGGGAGAAACCCACTTTCAGCTGCTGGAGGAAGCGACACAGTGCATCATTCTATAGTTGTCCTCCCGCCCCGCCGCACAAATCCCCCTGCTGTCTGGGCCCCCCTGTGTGTCCCCACCTCCTGATCTTCTCCCCACACCCGCTGTCAAAGTTTAAAAACAGTGTGGCTGTGCCACTCATTTACAGAGTTCTGTGAATAAATGAACTACCGCGGCAGACAGCTTGAAGTTCTCAATGAAGTGCCAGGGCACTGATGAGCACTCTTGCAGTTCACTGACACTTCCTACAGCTTTTAAACAGAAAGCCTATACAGAGGTCTAGGCTAGAAGCTGTAGGCAGAGACAGACATAGCACCCACGTTCTGCTGATTGTGGGTGCAATGCTTTTTTTTTACCTGCAAACATATGTGTATTTATTTTTTTATTTTATTTTTTGGTAAAGGTGCATGTCTGTCAAATTAGGAAATGCGGCTGTGTTCATACAGCTGCTGCATCCCCATAGTGTAACATAGGCTGCCTACACACAGCAAAAGCCACATTTGAAGTCAGTAACATGACTGGGTATAAAAAGGGCATCTTAGAGAGTCAGAGTGTCTCAGACGTAAAGATGGGCAGAGGTTCACCAATATATTGCCACCTGCAACCACATGTTGGTAAGAAACAGTAATAGTTGATGTGTTTCAGAGGTTCCACCCTTATTCCTCAAAACTTCTTTGGAAGGCTCTATCCATTTGTTTTAAAACTGAATGGAAATAAAGGCTTCCAGAGGGGAAAATTCTCTTCACTTATTTCATAACAGAAAGCATCACATGGGGATCCAGCACAATAGAAATAACTGACATAAATTCTAACCCTTCCCAAATCTATCTAAAACAAAATGAAAGACAACTTCACTTTAAGACACAGAGGTGGTTTGAAACAAGGTATAGCTTTAGGGCCCTTTCACACTGGGGCAGGGGCGGCGTCGGCGGTAAAGCGGCGCTTTACCGTCGGTATTTGTCCGCTAGCGGGGCGGTTTTACCCCCCCTAGCGGCCGAGAAAGGGTTAAAAACCACCGCAAAGCACCTCTGTAGAGACGCTTTGCCGGCAGTAAATCCACGCTGTCCCACTGATTTCAATGGGCAGGAGTGGTGAAGGAGCGGTATACACTCCGCTCCTTCACCGCTCCAAAGATGCTAGCAGGACTTTTTTTCCCGTCCTGCTAGCGCACCGCTCCAGTGTGAAAGCCCTCGGGGCTTTCACACTGGAATCAAAGCAGTGGCACTTTCGGGTCGGTTTGTAGTCGCTATTATTAGCGCAATAGCACCTGCAAACCGCCCCAGTGTGAAAGGGCCCTTACAGTAAATCATCAATTTAAAGCGGAACTAAACCATCCCATCTATTTCAGCAAAGGAAGCTGTCATCTTAGCTTCGATTTGATCTGCAACTGCCATGATGCTGCACATGTGATCAGTTATGACACCAGCCATTTGATAAATTGACAGTTTGGTTGAGAGCACAAGCAGATGTGACAGTTAGCATTGCCGAGATGCTAGGAGTTTAACCATTAAATCGATGGGTTTAGTTCTGCTTTATTAGTGAGCTTTTAGTCAAAATGTGCTGAAATAAAATCCATAAATTCTTTCTTAATTAACCGCTTCCGGACCACCCACCGTACAAATACTGCGACAGGGCATCCCAGCTGCGCGAAACAGCATACCTGTACGTTGAATCCTCTTCCTGGGGTGTGCACATGCCCCCCACCGGAGACCCGCTCCCGCTGTGATTGGACACAACGAGAGCCAATCAGCGGGTCCGGCGGCCACGATGGCCCCTCACCATCCGTGATTGTTCGTAGCAGATGCAGAACGGCAGTCTGCCTATATAAACAAGGCAGACCATTGTTCTGTCACAGAGGAAGAGAGAGATCTGTGATTCCTGCTAATCAGGAACACAGATGTCTCTCTTCCTCCAGTCAGTCAATCCCCCCACAGTTAGAAAGCATTCCCTAGGACAGGGATAGGCAATTAGCGGACCTCCAGCTGTTGCAGAACTACAAGTCCCATGAGGCATAGCAAGACTCTGACAGCCACAAGCATGACACCCAGAGGCAGAGGCATGATGGGACTTGTAGTTTTACAACAGCTGGAGGTCTGCTAATTTCATATCCTTGCCCTAGGAGCACACTTAACCCTTTGATCGCCCCTGATGTTAACCCCTTCCCTGCCAGTGTCATTTATACAGTACCAGTGCATTTTTTTAGCACTGATCTCTGTATTGGTGTCACTGGTCCCCAAAAAGTGTAACTTAGTGTCCGATTTGTCCGCCGCAATGTCGCAGTCCCGCTAAAAATCACTGATCGCCGCCATTAAGAGTAAAAATAAAAAACCAAACAATATACGCTAAATGGGATTTTTTTACCAAAAATATGTAGCAGAATACATATTGGCCTAAATTGATGAAGAAATTAGATTTTTTACATATTTTTATTGGATATGTTTTATAGCAGAAAGTCAAAAAAATATATATTTTTTTTAAATTGTTGCTTTTTTTTTGTGTTTATAGCGCAAAAAAATGTAAATCACATAGGTGATCAAATACCACCAAAAGAAAGCTTTATTTGAGAAAAAAAAGGACATCAATTTTGTTTGTATACAGCGTTGCACAACCGCACAATTGTCAGTTAAAGCAACGCAGTGCTGTATCGCAAAAAATAGCCTGGTCATTAGGAGGGTAAAACCTTCTGGGGCTGAAGTGGTTAAGATAACCTAGTTGTGCAAACTGAATCTCAGTGATATTCTGGATTTGGTCATATGCTCCACGTCTTCCATCCCAAGGACAGAGTAGTGATGTAGAAAATGGCAGATGGAAACTTAGCACATGGTGGGGGAACAGACACTAGACACACCTATAAGTATATTTAATGCTAAAGTACAGTGGAACTTCGGATTACGAGCATAATCCGTTCCAGGAGTATGCTCGTAATCCAATGTACTCGCATATCAAAGTGAGTTTTCCCATTGAAGTCAATGGAAACGAAAATAATTTGTTCCGCATTGACTTCAATGGGATGCAATACCGCATGCGGCCAGAGGCGGGGGGCGCCGCGAGTCTTGGAAACGGGCGAAAAGGCCTGAGGGACACTTCGGCTGACCTCGGCAAACCTCGGAAAGACTCCGTTCACGAACCTTTCCGAGGTTTGCCGAGGTCAGCCAAACTGTCCTCAGGCCTTTCCGTGCATTTCCGAAAGGCGGATCGGTGACTTTTTGGCTCTGCTCGGCTCCCGCGCCCCCCACCACAGAACAGGCCGAGACAAACCGAGGTTCCACTGTATCTTCAGACAGTGTAGCAGTGTAGCTCCGCAAGATCTGAGTTAAAATCCGACTGGACTGGTAAGTATTTATATTTATTTGCAGGAAACATTTTC